>NC_079190.1:400530724-400533224 GCF_029499605.1 Hyla sarda | reverse complement strand
CTAATTTTCGGAGCTCCGCTCACAGCGTCCGGAAGTTCATTACTCTGAACGCTGTGTGCGGGCTTCCGTGTTGGCGGCCGCCGGGCGTGACGTCACGCCCGCCCCCTCGTGACGTCTCGCCCGCCCCCTCGTGACGTCTCGCCCGCCCCCTCGTGACGTCTCGCCCGCCCCCTCGTGACGTCTCGCCCGCCCCCTCTACCAAAGTCTATGGGAAGGGGGCGTGACAGCGGGCCGGGTGTGACGTCACGCCCGGCGGCAGCAAACACGGAAACCCGCACACAGCGTTCTGAGCAATGAACTTCCGGACGCTGTGAGCGGAGCTCCGAAAATTAGGGCAGCGCACAACCCCTTTAAGGAAAAAAAAAAGGTACTGCTCATCAGTGCTCTCTCCTGTCTGACAGGAGTCCTCTGTGTTCTCTACTGTCTGATAGGACTCCTCTGTGCACTCTCCAGTCTGGTAGGACTCCTCTGTGCTTTCTCCTGTCTGATAGGACAGAATAGAGCACAGAGGAATACTATTTTTTTCATATCTCTTAAAATCCCAAATTAAACTAGCAGCATACAACAATTGCTTTCTGACCCCTGATCGCAGAATACCGTTTTCTTTAGGTGCCCCAGTTTTTGTGATAGGACACCCATTATTTCTGTAGTACGTTTGTCAATAAATGAAACATCTCACAAGATCATGCTAGTTCTGTTAGCAGCATAGAGGGTATCCACGTGTGACAATATCATGCTTCTAAAGCGGATTACACACTAACATACTGGGTGCTGAAAAAAAACGGTGGCTGTGCCGAAGAATGGGTGCTTTTACAGAGGGGTAAGAAAAACAAACACAAAAAACAAAGAAAAATGTCACAAAAAAAAACCAAAAACACTGAATAGTGCGTTATTCATACTCTATTGTGATCATTGAATGCAGGCAGAACCAATGGAATAAATGGAGTAAATAACAGTAGAGCTCCTTTACTTGAGGCAAGGGAACAACACTACAGTTCTTTCCACCAATACTAAGTGGTGATTGCACAGATGAACCAAAGTAAACCCTGAAGAGGTTCTGACCCTTGCCTCTTCAATTGAAGGATCAACTTTAACAGGTTAAATAACTCCTTTAATGCCATAGGCAATTAATATAGTACAATAAAACCTAATATACTGATTGCCGAACACACACAACCTCCGCCCACCCACACACAATTCTTGAACTAGAATTGCCCATATTTTTATATGCCAACACTGTACATCTGACCAATTTTAGAAACTCTAAACTCCTGTGTGAACATGGCCTTATGTATTTGTTGTGGCTTGTGTTATAACTGCAACAAAGTTGTAGATAAACTTTCCTACAACAATTTGTAAAACCTAGTATTGTGGCAGGGAATTCCAAAGATGGGGAGAGACCGCAAGAAAAACCCTGGAGGTGACAGCAGAAGAGGCTGCAAGAGCGAAAAAGGCAACAGTGAACAGTGCAGGATTGCATTATGTAAAAAACATCAAGGGATGTCGTATATACTGCTCTATTGGCCATACAAGATCCTTAATAACTAACATATATGAACCAATTCTTCAAGCCACAGTCAGAGCACACAATGGCCCTCATTTACTAAGAAAATCGGGTTGTAAGTCTATCTTGCTTTCTTACCCGACTGCTTTTTTCCCCTGGTATTTATTACTATGTCGCATCCTGTTTGTCGCACGTGGGTTTTGGTTTCCAACTCCTCTGAGCTGTCAGGAAAAAATCCACAACAATACAACAAATTCGGGTTGGAAACCTTAATAAATACGTGGGAAAGCTCAGAAATGTCGGGTAACTCCCCTTTTTCGGGTTTGGGAGAATCCACATCGGGTCCGTCGGGAAAAAATGTCGCATGGTGTCGCAGACTGGCGCATTATGTCTGCGACATGGCGCAGACAAAGATGCGACAAAAAAACCCGACAAAAGAGGTCGGGTTTAGAATAGTAAATGAGGGCCAATGAGTAGTCCTAGTGATTGCAATATACCTGTGTATAGCAGCAAGCCTTTTTAAATACTACTGAAAAGCACAAGAGACCGAGCTCCTAAATTTAGCACCAGAAAATAATTCTAAACTTCTCCTGTATCATTCATTTTAACTATCGCGTCGATAAAATGTTAAAACCCATTTAGAAAATGGTAAATGATCAATTAAGCCATTCAATTTTAAGCAAAACAAACTTCAGCTTATTTTAATTGGACAATATGAACTAGAAAAGTTGTCATTGCCATACCAGTCACAGACATCAAGCTAAAGATAGGTATTGGGAAGCTATTACGTCTCTGGGAGGCAGAATCTGAGCAGTTTAGTTTCTATGTGGGGAAACTAAATGAAAAAAGATCCGACTGTGCTCTCCCCTCCACGTACTTATATTCATGGTTAGGTGGGTGCAGAAGAAAACACCAGACCTAGTTAAAGTTGCACCACCACGTTCATTTTTAGCAAACATACCAGCAGAAATAACTAGAGTCTATTATCCTGTGGTT
>NC_079190.1:400295724-400525724 GCF_029499605.1 Hyla sarda | reverse complement strand
CTTAACGGCAATGGACATAAATGTACGTCATGGTGACGTACATTTACGCACCGCCATGATCGCGAGCACCGGAGCGGTGCTCGCATCATGCCCTGCAGGTCCCGGCTGCTATTGCGGATGTCCGCCCCGCCATTAACCCCTCAGATGCCGTCATCAATACAGATCACGGCATCTGCGGCAGTGCGGTACTTTGAATGGATGATCGGATCGCCCGCAGCGCTGCCACGGGGATCCGATCATCCAGCATGGCGGCCGGAGGTCCCCTCACCTTGCTCCGGCTGTCTCCCGGGGTCTTCTGCTCTGGTCTGAGATCGAGCAGAAGATCACCGATAATACTGAGCGGTGCCATGTCCTATACATAGCACTGAACAGTATTAGCAATCAACTGATTGCAATGAATAGTCCCCTATGGGGACATAAAAAGTGTAAAAAAAAATGTAAATTTTTTTTAAAATAAAGTAAAAAAATTTGAAAAATCCCCTCCTCCAATAAAAAAAGTAAACTGTCCGTTTTTCCCATTTTACCCCCAAAAAAGCGTAAAAAAATTATTAATATACATATTTGGTATCGCCGTGTGCCTAAAAGTCTGAACTATTAAAATATATTAATTATCCCGTACGGTGAACAGTGTAACCATAAATTTTTTTTTTTTAAAGTCGAAAATTGCTGCTTTTTTGTCACATTTTATTAAAAAAAAAATAAAATGTATTAAAAATTCATAAAAAGTAAAACCTAAATCAAAGTGGTAATGATAAAAACTACAGATCATGGCACAAAACATGAGCCCTGATATCGCCCCATATATGGAAAAATGAGCAAGTTATAGGTGGTCAAAATAGGGCAATTTCAAACATACTAATTTTGTTAAAATGGTTTGCGATTTTTTGTGGTACAATTACAGAAAAGCATATAACATGGGTATCATTTTAATCGTATTGACCCATAGAATAAAGAAAACATGTAATTTCTACCGGAAAGTATACAGCGTGAAAACAAAACCTTCCAAAATTTGCTAAATTGCGGTTTTCTTTTCAATTTTTCCACATAAATAATATTTGTTTGGTTGCGCCGTACATTTTATGGTAAAATAAGTGATGTTATTACAAAGTACAATTGGTGACGCAAAAAATAAACCCTCATATGGGTCTGTGGATGGAAATATAAGAGAGTTATGATTTTTAGAAGGCAAGGAGAAAAAAACTAAAATGCAAGAACAAAATGGGCCTGGTCCTTAAGGGGTTAAATGAAACTCCAGTATATATGTCCTTAGCCCCTATCCCCACGATAGGGGTGAAGTCTCTGATTGCAGGGGGTCTGACCACTGGGACCCCTCCCCCCACTGAGATGAGCACTTCTTAGTAAATGCTGCGGATCTGAGGCTGCCTGCGTGATTTGATTTGACTTTTAAATGTGTGATGACACTCCATTTATTTGCTGGAAAGGCCAGCAATAGCCAAGTACAACTCTTGGCTATTTTCAGCAGCTCTATAGACAATGAATGGAGCAGAGGCACACATGCCTGACTCACTGCTCCATTCAAAACAAAAACTCTGGGCCCTGTTCTCGAGATCATGGGAGGTCAGAGTAGTCAGACTCCCTGTGATCTGACACTTATCGCCTATCCTGTGAACGGAACATAAGTGTTGTAACTCAGAATATCCCTTTACTGTTTTCTTTGTAAGGAGACTGTATATGCTGGATTCAAAATGGGTCTGTCAATTATATATAATCAATGTTATTCATTTACATTCCACAATACTGTAAAGAGATTGTCATTACTCAAATTGGTGTCTGTCCCCCTTTCAAGGTTCATTTAAATTCCAAATTAACTGGGAGGAAACTAGAATATATTGCAAATGATCACACAAACACACAGAAGTCATAGAAGCTAGCAATTGTTGCCCCTGGTCGAATTTGAATATGCTACTAGCGTCTAAATATGCTACTAGAAGGAACAAAAAATGTATGTAACGCAAATGCATAAATCATATTTGGTAGATTTTATTTCAGGGTATCATTTCTAAAGTGGGCATTAGACTAAAGTCAGCCAAAACCCACCAATTTTAGAGAAATCAGCAAACCATTGTAGGGGGAGAGAGGGAGCTCCTCAACTCTCCCACAATGGCAAAGAAGTTTCTCTCTGTGTTGGTCCGGCCGCTGGGACCCCCACGATCTCCCGTACGGGGCTCCGACTCTGCTAGAGCGAGTTTTGTACCTGTCCCGTTAGCTGGTGGAAACATGCCACCTCCATTCATGTCTATGGGATAGGCAGAGACACGTGAACACAGTGTCTCCACCTCTCCCATAGAGATGAATGAAGGGGCGTGTTTCCACCAGCTGCAGTACTGGGTGCTAAATGTCATTTCCTTGAGCCGAGCAGGAGCCCCATATGGTCCCAGCGGTCGGCCCCCCTGCAATCAGACACATAGGGAATACATTTCTTACTGCTGGACATTTTAAAAAATACTGATCAAACCACTACTTTGTAAGGAGGTGGCAAGCTTAGAAAGTTTATAAACTGATAAAGGGTACAGAATGGGTCTTTTCCCCCCTGAAAACATAGTGAAGGATATACACATCTATTGTATGTGTAAATAAAGCAAAGTTGTATCGTGATTCACCATACACAAGAATTGTGAGAAACAAATATTTCTTGCAGCTAACCATAACAAAGCTTTTAGGTCTTGGCAGCCACTACAGAGTATGAATACAGACACCAGCAAATGAACCATGGGCCATGATGTATGATTCCAGTCTATTTAATATGACACCAGCCTTGGCTGTAATTGTCCTTATAAAAAAACAAAAACAAAACATAAAAGCAAAGGCAAAACTATGAATTAGGCATGAAACAAATTAGCGCCCTTCTTAATAGACCATTTGGGAAATGTTTTAGAGAAGAAGTTAAGCAGATTCTCTCTCTTTTCCTCAAACCAAAACGTGTAGGGTTTATATGCTGCTTATTGAAACTTGGATGTGCAGTGGATGTTTTTCGCAATGTGAAATAAAAGTGGTGGGAGGGGGAGGTCAGAGGGGTACCAAAAACAAGAAAAATCTGTAATCATTCACAAGTGGTAAGCCACTGGGCTTACAACCAGCTTTGGAATTTTTTTTTTTTCAAAAGCATAATAAGCTTAGTTGAGGCCAAGTAAAGCTGAGGTCTCTAACACTCAGAAAGACGCCATCACAAAGAAATCATAACACCATATAATACAGACTCAAGGACCTGAAGAGAAAGCCTTGCCTCGTATGAGCTCGGCTACATTTCAACAGTTGACATAGACACTTGTTTATGAAGGAATTTCCTAGAGGTTAAATATTAGAGAAAAAAATAGAGTTGGACAGGGATTAGCTACCACTGTAATAGAGAATATGCCATTTGTATGTAAGAAAGTTCGATAAGCCAAACACTTAAGGGGATATGAACTTTAAGAGACAATAAATGTATACTCATGCAATATATTTGTAATAAAAAAAAAAAGACAAATAGTAACAGATCCTTGAAAGGGGTTTCCCAAAAATTATATTTCACTTCCCACCTCAACTATCTAAATTATTGGTGATATATTGTCTGATTAACAGGAGCCTCACTGTTAGGATCCTCCATTGACCCCTAAGAGTGCATTCTCACCACATTTAAGAGATCCGGCTGTCGTATGCCGCAGTTTTCAGTCTGGCCACAAAACCGGATAAGGGGCAAAAAATAGCCGACTGGAGTCACTGACTCCGGTCGGCACATTTAATTAAAGGAGATTTGGCGCAGGTCCGGCTGGGATACGGGAGCGCATAGTTTTGAAATTTCCCAGCAGGATCCCTGAAATGTAGTGTGAATGCACCCTACGAAAGGCGCCCCCCTCATTCCTCATCTATGGAGTTTGAACAGCGCAATGTCCAAGCATACATGCTGATGCTTCATTCAAGGGGTTGTCCTGGAATAGAAAAATGCTTCTTCTGTCTCGCAAAAAACAGCACAACTCTTGTCCACAAGGTGTGTCTGGTATTGCAGCTCAGCTCCATTGAAAAGAAATGAACTAAACTGCAGTACTACACATGACCTGTGGACAAGAGTGGTGCTGTTTTAGGGAAAAAAGGCAGCATTTTTTTTAAATCTGGATAACCCATTTCAGTATCTGTGTTTCAGTAATCCCTATAGACTTTGAAAAAAGTGGCAGACAGATTTTGTGCAGTAACTCTGTTTTACAATTGTAGGGGTCTCAGCAGTGCAACATATTTCACCTAAAATATTATGTTGATAGGTGATCAATATCATGTATACAAGCAACTATGATCAATATCCTCTCCTCACCTAGACAACATGCCTGTGCATTATAAAGACATGAAGAGTGACATGAAGCTAGATACATCTGGGCCTGGGTTTTCCCACAGCAACCAATGATAGCTCAGCTTTTATATCTTAACAAGCTTTTGTAAAATGAAAGCTGAGCTGTGATTGGTTGCTATGGAGAAACCAGACAGATTTAGTCTTAAGCAGATAAATTTGAGCCAATTTTGGGAATGGGGAATGCTTGAGGTTCCTTTCAGATAAAAATTTTGTTTGCACAAAAAATGCCATAAAACTTTTTCTCCTTTTTTCTTCTCCATGATGCATCTTTTTTCCCGTAAAATACTGAGTATTAGTTATAGGTGTTTTTTATGTGGTGTTTTCCCCTCTGCGTTTATCTCATTACATGCAATTCTTTCATCATTTGATTTAAAGGGGTACACAACTGAAGTTTTTTTCAATTCTGCCCGGCTGCAAAAAAAACTTTAACTCACCTTTTGATGCTCCCCCCAGTGTGCCGATATCGCTCTCCGGTCTTCTGGCCCCCAGTCTTCTTCTGCATTCTTGTTCCTGGCGTGTCATACTGCACAGAGCTTATTGCAGGATGCAGTCATGTCCCACCTTGGCCTAGCTAGGCAGCAGTGTCATGTAACAGGTCTGGGACTGTCACATGAAATTGTCGCTTAGCGTATCACCAGCTGATAAGCTCAGCACAGTGATACGTTTTGGGCCCCAGAATGTGGAAGAAGACCAGTCCCAGAAGACAGGAGAACAATATCGACACCCCAGAGGAGCGTCAGCAGGTGAGTTTATTATTTTTGGAAACAAAACAATTCACTGGAGTAACCCTTTAAGGATTTTTATTGAATAATGTGCCTCCCCCCCCCCCCCCCCAAAAAAAACACCCACATTACATATACACATGCATTTTGTGCCCCAACTATAGAAGTCTATGAAAGGAGAAAAAAAAGCCACTATTTCTCAAAAAAGCTCCAAAACCTAAGCAAGCTGGGATTTTGAAAGCTGAGGAAAAATAAAAAATAAATTTAAAAAAACGCAACTTTAGGGTTAAAAGACACTACACATAAAAGAGCATGTACTTATGGAATTTCATATTTCTCTACAGATTCTAAGCTATGATCTTCCAGTAGCTTTTTTGGTCCAAAAAAACATGTCTGATTCTAGCCATTGAGTGCTCCAAAACCAACACTGAAAAACCTGGGTGGCACCTGGAATTCAGAGTCCAGGTTCTGCCCCATAACCATCAAGATCGGAAGCACTAGCCACAACCGTTAGCACTGCCTCAAAGCACTCTAATCTTACAGTAGTTGTGCTGTTCGTGCAGATGGGTTCCCCATAGAATAGATCTGCAAATGGGTTTTCTAACATTTATTTCACACACAGAATTGAAGCCTTCTTTTGGCACAAGAACAGCTATAAAACAAAAAACTAAAAATAAAATGCATCCAATGGCTATTGGTCCTGCTTTTGAAGCTCAAAAATGGATAAAAACTGTGGAAATAAAAGGCTTTATCTGCACATGGGTTCCCTAACAGATTATTTCTAGGTGTCTTTGCAACAAACAAAATGTGTTAAAATGTACAAAAACGTTTGATATAATGTATATAATACTATTATATGTATTTTTGTAATAGGAGGAGTCCAAATACAGGAAGTGAGGGCGGGACAAGCAGAGCTCTATGCAGGCTCCTGGCTTGTCAATTACCCTAATGTGTGAGCTGCGGACATGTCATAGAGCCTCAGTGCCCCGCTTGTCCTCACTGCACAGAGCCCCGCTTGTCCTCAGTGCACAGAGCCCCGCTTGTCCTCACTGCACAGAGCCCCGCTTGTCCTCACTGCACAGAGCCCCGCTTGTCCTCAGTGCACAGAGCCCCGCTTGTCCTCAGTGCACAGAGCCCCGCTTGTCCTCAGTGCACAGAGCCCCGCTTGTCCTCAGTGCACAGAGCCCCGCTTGTCCTCAGTGCACAGAGCCCCGCTTGTCCTCAGTGCACAGGGCCCCGCTTGTCCGTCCTCAGTGTACAGGGCCCTGCTTGTCTGTCCTTTGTGTACAGAGCCCCGCTTGTCTGTCCTTTGTGTACAGAGCCCCGCTTGTCTGTCCTCAGTGTACAGAGCCCCGCTTGCCCTCAGTGCACAGATACCCAACACTTCCTGAATTTGGACTCCTTATAGACACACACAGACAATAGATGTAGGGACAAAAATATACATGTTTAACCAATGTATATTACAAATATACATATAAAGGTATTATCTACATTATATAAAAAGTTTTTTGGTAACAACAGATACACTTTAAGGCTTGGTTCACACCACTGTTCTGTCTATTATGTTGATACAGATTTTTGAAAAAATAACAAAAATAAATAAATAATAAAAAAAATAAAATACTGACACAAACAGAACACTCCTCCGTTTACGTCCATCACCCTAGATTTTAATGTAAAAATTTGAACAGACATTTCATTTTCGTTTGTTATATGGGGGGAAAAAAAAGACAAATGCCACTTTTATATTTTCAAGTCAAACGAATGTAGGAGTAAACTCACCCTAAGGGTAGGGTCACACATAACGGATCCGCTGCGTATCCATTACGTGTGACCCCATCCTAAAACAGTTGTTAAATGGGCAGCGTTGTAAACGGACTGATGTTTATTGAATGGAGCTAGTAAAGTCAGTCTAAATAAGTATAAGTCATTTGGAATCTTATTGTTATCCTTACATATTGGTATAACTGTATAAAACATTATGAAAGAAAGATAAAACAATACTGAAATTGCATAATATGAAAAAAAACTAAATTCTTAGTGATGTTACACACACACATATATATAGATAAATATAACCAGTAATGGTTTAACACTTACTTCTGGTCTCAGAGTAGCTTTGAGGCAGGCCTGGCATATAGGACCAGTGCGGGAGAAGTTTAGGGGAAGACGACGAGTCTTGTTCTGGCAGGTTTGTTCCTCACATAAAAGCCAACCCTAAAAAAAAACAAGTAAACACAGAATATTAATAAAACATGCTCCAACAGTATTACCTAAATCATACAATGTGCAATTTATTTGATGTTTCATGAATAATGTATTGCATACACTGCACTTGCATAGTGTACTAAACTAAACAGCAACCTGTTACATTGAAAATGCAGTCCAATCTGAAGACAGCATTTCAGAGCCAAAGGAGTGGATTCATATAAAGTTTTGTCAGAAAAGTTTTAGCATATACAGTATTGTCATTTATCCATTTAAACCTTCACCCATTCTGGGCCCAGGAGTCAAGTATGCAGTCCTACTCAGGGACTTGAAAACCTTTGGCAATGGGCATACAGAGATCACTATGAAGGAGATTTATCAAGCTCCATAGTAGATTTCTTTTGCTTAAAAAAGTCGCATGTACTTGCGCACGTGAGATCTTTCTAAACATGCTGCGACTTTTTAATTCATACACACATTTCTGAAATCTGTTCACATAGTATTTATTTATTTTTTTACTTTGCAGTGGTCGTGTATTTATCAATTGCTATAGTCGATATTTATGAAGAAAAAAAAGTTGCATCTCCATTTAAAAGTCGTATTTGTATTTCAGGTCCAACCTGGCTTACAGAAAGTGCATACGTTTGCAGAAAAGGACATTAACACCCACTTAAACAACTGTTCTTGTTCTGCATCATGAAACAAAGCTAATACATTAATGTTAATTATAGAAAAAATGTATTATATAACTTACTTTCAAGGTTGAAAATACACACTGCACACCTTGTTCATTTTAGGACACTTACATGCTGGCGTACATGGGGCATTATATTGAGGGGGCCATAACAGAGGGCACATGACGGGGGAAATATATGTGAGGGGCATAGCACTTATAATGCCCCCTGCCATATTTTCCTCACAATAAATGTCCCCTTTTATGTGCCACTAAGTTTTCATATGGCACTGTGTACCATGCCGTGCCCCTGTGGTGTTTTCTACAGCTTTCTTACTTGCACTGTGCATGGGTGTTTAATGCAATTCTTTTTCTGCTAGTGTACACACACACATACACAAACACTTACTCACACACTCACACTCTACTGCAGGATCTTACAAAAATGAAAAATTAGCTAGCCCAGCAAATAGGTTACTGTTTGGGCACTGTGCGAGCCGCAGTGATGTGATCTCCCTGCACCGGCGCGATGATGTAATGTCATTGCGCCATTCTGCTGTGGATCACGTCCCCGCAACTCAAATTCTGCTCCACCATGCTAGAGTACGGAGGTGGGGGCAGCAATCCCCTTGATCCGCCACTGTCCCCTCCATTACTGTGCATTATGCCGGCACCCACCCTCCCCTCTGCATTACTATTCCTTGTGAAAGTGGAACCTACCCATAAACTGGATCCAAAAGCAACAAAACAGTCAGCTAACTTAAGTCACACTGACCCCCCCTACACGCTGATAAGCCCCCCGGGGTGGGTACCGAGCCGTTTTTTTTTATTTGGGGGGGGGGGCACTTGACTATGGTTTATGTGCGGGGGCACTTGACTATAGTTTATGTGCCTGCTGGTGCTGCGCCGTCTTCCTTCCTGACGTAAACTCCGGCCTCAGCGCAGCGACACAAGACTCCGCCCACCAACGGCACAAAATGTGGCGTCAAAAATTAAACAAAAATGTCCAACTGATATTCATGGTGCACCATAGTATGTTTTTAATATTTTTTCATTTCTGATGATGGTGAATGGGTTGTTGCAGGATAGTTGGAGTGCAGCTATTTAGTGCCAGGCAGGCCAGTCAGGGAGGGGGGTGTACCGATGCGGTACACCCCCCTCCCATTCACTCTCTAGGAACGCCACTGGTAATAAAAGGTAGATAAAGGACTTCGGCCATTAACATAAGGGAAAACTTTTCTGCTTTAAAAAATGCTTTTATAAGCAGGTTTCTAAAAGCATGTGAAGCCATACGTTTGAAAACAATGATCAATCTCCTTCTATAAGTCACCAAAAAAAAAAATTATAATAATAATAATAATTAAAAAAAAAGACTGCTCTACAACAAGGCTAAGTAACTAATTTAAATAAAGAAATTAGGCTGATAAGGTTAGCCTATTAAACTTAATTATCATTTTTTCTTTATCTTGATCTATATATTTACTTAAGTAAAACTTCCCTACCTGGAAGCACTGGATAGTACCATTGCCATTATCAATGTGGAATGTAATGGGTATGCCCTCAAAGAATGACACCCCTAAGTTTTAGGCTGAATTCTTTTAGCAGGATACTTCTGTTCAGTAATTTCTCTAAACTAGAAAGAAGAGCGGAGTGGTTACAAACAGTGCCCCAAGGCCCTAAATGATCTGTCCATCCTGTATTACACAGAAAACCAATTGATTTCAACAAGAACTGTGCAACATTAAATTTACCTTATGGTGGCACTTCAAGAAAATTGAACATTCACCAAGCTTCTTCCTTCATTGGGTGATTACTTGGGCCTTTTACACAGGATGACAATCGTACCTTAAGAAAGGTGACTTTGGCATCAGACTAGAGGATCACATCTGAACTCTGGACAAGTACAGTTAGCAACATAAAAAAAGATGGATCATTGGTAACCTTAATTCCAATGTAACAGATTACAGATGCAAAGTCTTAATAGGGAGGGACTGGAGAAGTATCATCTGAGAGATGATGGGCATTTATTGCCCTTTGATAGGTGGGCTGAGTTTTTTTTCCAATTCAAAGCTATCTTGGCTAGAGTATGGGCCAGCTAAGATCATTTGTAGGGTCACCTAAGCTTGGGCCTGCAAGAGTGCAAAATATGACAGCTTTTGAGGAGATGTTTTTGTTTGTGGAGGCAGGCTATTTTGCTATGGGATCAAATATTTTGGACATTTAAGAAGTTCTCACTAAAGAGGGCTGATATTATGCCACAAACGGCTATGTTGTTGCTACTCCCCAGATCACTGTCAGCTTACAAAGCTGGAGTGTTAAGATTTTGTTTTTGACTGCTGCTAGACTAGTGATTTCCATATATTGTGGATCTGAGGTAATTAATTCTCTCCATAAAGGAATGGTAAAGGGAACTCGAATTGATAACAGAGGCACATGGTCAACCTAAATCATTTGTATCAGTGTGGAATGGCTGTTTGGAGTGAGTGGAAACAAGAGAGATCAAGTGATTGCACTAGGCTTGGGTGGGGGCCTGCGGGACATCAAAGTGGGGGCGGTGCAGTTCCTATTTAGGTGGGGTTCTAGGGGGGTGAGGGTTAGCAGTCAATAATAAATGACAGCATCTAGACATTAGGCCTAGGGTGGAATTATTTTTTTTCCTTCTATTTTTTAGTGGCAGCTGGTGTGTAACCAGGCATAGTATTCCTGTTTCTGAATTAGGTTGGCTGTGAAATTTGCAGCGATTTTTATGGAAAGCCCTGATCTGTTTTTTGTATGTTTCTATGGTAGAAATCTGATAAACTGAAATAGACTTAATGATAATGTTAGTGAGGAGAAATATCACCCTAAAGAGAAGGGGGCTATGAGTTGCTCCCACTAGAGCAGTGACTAAGGTCCAATTTATTGATTTCATTAGCAATATACATTGTATACAAATGATGGATGCGAGCTCAAGAGTATGGAACAGGCTCAAGAATAGAGACTGCAGCATCAAGGCAGTTTATAGACCGATGCTGGTAGAATAAAGCATATATAACCACTGTGACCACACTAAAGCTAATAGGCATTATTCCAAGCTTTCCTATCATGTTTCGGAGCAAAGTTTCAGTTATTCACAATAACTGCCTTTAATACATATAAAAAATAAACACACACACCACACACCATTAGTGACTGTGTACTGTATATGAAAGGCAGATTTAGGCAAGAAGTTTGGCCAACCATTGCAAACATATTTTATAAAAAATCATGCAGTCAGAATGCTTCACAAATGAATCCAGCTATGTAACTTTATTAATGGCTAATAGTTCATTCTTTTTCAAAATATGTTCAAAAAGTACAAGCTGCTTACAAGACATTTAAGCCTCTTACATGGGCAATTTATAAGCTGTCAGATGCTAAGCATTTTTCTGCAAATACATTTTGCAGTATTTTCAGGGACTTTATAGGGCTTATATCGTTTTCACTTGAAAAGTCAGAAAATGCTTTTAATGGCAGTTTTAATGCAATATGCATGTTTCTAGCACATATAAAAAAGGCAGGGCTATTTTTTTTTTACTTGCTGTTAGTTAAGTGATTGTATCCCCTCCAGCACTTGGGTTGATGTGCAAACTACTATACATTTTCCCCAAGCGGTACCACAATAGGAATGTAAATTACATTGTATACTTATGATCTACACAAATATTTATTGGTGGAAAAAACAGCTTTCACTCCATGTGAACCCTGTGATCAGACATTTTCAGGGGCTGGAATACCCATTTAACAAAATCAAATCTGTAGCAAATTTGAAGAAAACAGTGGCCCTCATTTACTTTTGTAAACCCGACATGTTTTGTCCGGTTGTGCGCCAGATTCTGTCGCATTGTGCCAGAAATTTTATCTGCGGCAGATAAGAAAAATACAAATAAAAATAAAAACGGGGCATGGCGGGGAAAGTGAGCGTGGCTGTGGAAAAGGGGCGTGTTCCCGACATTTTCACAAAAGCCCAACATATTTACTAAGGTTTCCACATAAAATGTGGTGGATTTGAGCTGAGGAAAACCCGACAGATCAGAGCATGTGTAAAAAAAAAAAGAAAAATGTAGGGAAAAGTGCAAAATGTAGGGAAACCATAGTAAATACTGTGGAAAGAAAAGTGTAGGGAATTCAAACCCACAAAGAAAACTACATAACACTCAGGGCCAGTATGGGTATTAATCTATACCTACATAAAATAAAGAATGCATTTAAAAGATATGTGCATACTTTTTATATACAGAAAAATACAGGATATGCTGTCACTTGTTGATTAATGGGGTTCAACCAGAGAATAATGGGGCTGTGCTGCTCCTTCTGAAATTTTTTTTACTGAACACTTGTCTAGAAAATGCAACATGTAAAACAATACTTTTATATGTTTTTTCCTTTTTGTGTAGGCCTCTTAATACAAAACTATCTTAAGTCAACACTGCAAAAGGACAAAAATACAGCAGCTTGTTACAGTGCATTCTTTATAAGATACTAAACTATCAGATACAAATAAAATACCTACGACAGGCCTTATAACACCAGAGGTGCATAGCTACAGAAGAGCAGGAGCTGGCGCACACATTTAACCAGCAGCTTTGCCTAAGGTTTAATTCTGTACTTTTAAGTATCCTATCCTTTAACCCCTTAAGGACCAGGCCATTTTACACCTTAAGGACCAGAGCGTTTTTTGCAATTCTGACCACTGTCACTTTAAACATTAATAACTGTGGAATGCTTTTAGTTATCATTCTGATTCTGAGATTGTTTTTTCGTGACCTATTCTACTTTAACTTAGTGGTAAAATTTTATGGTAACTTGCATCCTTTCTTGGTGAAAAATCCCAAAATTTGATGAAAAAAATGAAAATTTAGCATTTTTCTAACTTTGAAGCTCTCTGCTTGTAAGGAAAATGGATATTCAAAATACTTTTACTTTTGGAAGACACCAGAGGGCTTCAAAGTTCAGCAGCAATTTGGAAATTTTTCACAAAATTTTCAAACTCGCTATTTTTCATGGACCAGTTCAGGTTTGAAGTGGATTTGAAGGGTCTTCATATTAGAAATACCCCATAAATGACCCCATTATAAAAACTACACCCCCCAAAGTACTCAAAATGACATTCAATAAGTGTATAAACCCTTTAGGTGTTTCACAGGAATAGCAGAAAAGTGAAGGGGAAAATTCACAATCTTCATTTTTTACACTCGCATGTTCTTGTAGACCCAATTTTAGAATTTTTGCAATTGGTAGAAAGGAGAAAATTGTTACTTGTATTTGAAACCCAATTTCTCTCGAGTAAGCCCATACCTCATATGTCTATGTTAATTGTTCAGCGGGCGCAGTAGAGGGCTCAGAAGGGAAGGAGCGACAAATGGTTTTTGGGGGGCATGTCACCTTTAGGAAGCCCCTATGGTGCCAGGACAGCAAAAAAAAAAAACACATGGCATACCATTTTGGAAACTAGACCCCTCGGGGAATGTAACAAGGGGTAAAGTGAACCTTAATACCCCACAGGTGATTCACGACTTTTGCATATGTAAAAAAAAAAAAAAATGTTTTACCTAAAATGCTTGGTTTCCCAAAAATTTAAAATTTTTAAAAAGGATAATAGCAGAAAATACCCCCCAAAATTTGAAGCCCAATTTCTCCCGATTCAGAAAACACCCCATATGGGGGTGAAAAGTGCTCTGCTGGCGCACTACAGGTCTCAGAAGAGAAGGAGTCACATTTGGCTTTTTGAAAGCACATTTTGCTCTGGGGGCATGCCGCATTTAGGAAGCCCCTATGGTGCCAGAACCGCAAAAAAAAAAACACATGGCATACCATTTTGGAAACTAGACCCCTCGGGGAACATAACAAGGGGTAATGTGAACCTTAATACCCCACAGGTGATTCACAACTTTTGCATATGTAAAAAAAAAAAATGTTTTTTTACCTAAAATGCTTGGTTTCCCAACATTTTTACATTTTTAAAAAGGGTAATAGCAGAAAATACCCCCCAAAATTTGAAGCTCAATTTCTCCCGATTCAGAAAACACCCCATATGGGGGTGAAAAGTGCTCTGCTGGCGCACTACAGGTCTCAGAAGAGAAGGAGTCACATTTGGCTTTTTGAAAGCAAATTTTGCTCTGGGGGCATGCCGCATTTAGGAAGCCCCTATGGTAACAGGACAGCAAAAAAAAAAACCTACATGGCATACCATTTTGGAAACTAGACCCCTCGGGGAACGTAACAAGGGGTAATGTGAACCTTAATACCCCACAGGTGATTCACAACTTTTGCATATGTAAAAAAATATATAATAATTTTTAACAAAAATGCTTGGTTTCCCAACATTTTTACATTTTTAAAAAGGGTAATAGCAGAAAATAACCCCCAAAATTTGTAACACAATTTCTCCTGAGTACGGCGATACCCCATATGTGACCCTAAACTGTTGCCTTAAAATACGACAGGGCTCCAAAGTGAGAGCGTCATGCGCATTTGAGGCCTAAATCAGGGATTTGCATAGGGGTGGACATAGGGTTATTCTACGCCAGTGATTCCCAAACAGGGTGCCTCCAGCTGTTGTAAAACTCCCAGCATGCATGGACAGTCAGTGGCTGTCTGGTAATACTGGGAGTAGTTGTTTTGCAACAGCTGGAGGCTCCGTTTTGGAAACAGTGGCGTACCAGACGTTTTTCATTTTTATTGGGGAGGGGGGCTGTGTAGGGGAATGTGTACATGTAGTGTTTTTTACTTTTTATTTTATTTTGTGTTAGTGTAGTGTTTTTAGGGTACAGTCGCACGGGCAGGGGGTTCACAGTAGTTTCTCGCTGGCAGTTTGAGCTGCAGCAGAAAATTTGCCGCAGCTCAAACTTGCAGCCGGATACTTACTGTAATCCTCCGCCCATGTGAGTGTACCCTGTACATTCACATTTGGGGGGGGGGGGGGGGGGGGGGGACATCCAGCTGTTGCAAAACTACAACTCCCAGCATGTACGGTCTATCAGTGCATGCTGGGAGTTGTAGTTTTGCAACAGCTGGAGGCACACTGGTTGTGAAACACCGAGTTTGGCAACAAACTCAGTGTTTTGCAACCAGTGTGCCTTCAGCTGTTGCAAAAGCTACAACCCCCAGCATTTACGGACAGCGGAAGGGCATGCTGGGTGTTGTAGTTATGCAACAGCAGGAGGCATACTACTTTGGCTGGGGATGCTGGGGATTGTAGTTATGCAACAGCTGGAGACACACTGGTTTGCTACTTAACTCAGTGTGCCTTCAGCTGTTGTAAAACTACAACTCTCAGCAGTGACCGACAGCCAACGGGCATGCTGGGAGTTGTAGTTATGCAACCAGCAGATGCACCACTACAACTCCCAGCATGCACTTTAGCTGTTTGTGCAAGCTGGGAGTTGTAGTTACACAACAGCTGAAGGTACACTTTTCCATAGAAAGAATGTGCCTCCAGCTGTTGCAAAACCATAAGTCCCAGCATGCCCATAAGGGAATGCTGGGAGTTGTGGTGGTCTGCCTCCTCCTGTTGCATAACTACAGCTCCCAGCATGCCCTTTTTGCATGCTGGGAGCTGTTGCTAAGCAACAGCAGGAGGCGGTCACTCACCTCCTGCTGCTGCTGATCGACGCTGCAGGTCAGTCCCGCCGCCGCTCCTAGGGCCCCGATCCCAACATTAACGCCGGGGATCGGGGTCCCCAGCACCCGGGGTGCACGTCCCGCACCCGCTCACGTCCTCCGGAAGAGGGGCGGAGCAGGTGCGGGAGTGACACCCGCAGCAGGCGCCCTGATTGGTCGTCCGGGAATCCGGCCGACGAATCAGGGCGATCGTGGGGTGGCACCAGTGCCACCTCACCCCTGCAGGCTCTGGCTGTTCGGGGCCGTCTCTGACGGCCCCGATCAGCCAGTAATTCCGGGTCACTGGAGACCCGATTGACCCGGAATCGCCGCAGATCGCTGGACTGAATTGTCCAGCGATCTGCGGCCATCGCCGACATGGGGGGGCATAATGACCCCCCTGGGCGATATGCCGCGATGCCTGCTGAACGATTTCAGCAGGCATCGGGCACCGGCTCCCCTCCGGCTAGCGGCGCGGGGCCGGGAATGGACATGACGTACTCCTACGTCCTCGGTCCTTAAGGACTCGGAAACGGGGGCGTAGGAGTATGTCCATTGTCCTTAAGGGGTTAAAAAGGCTAATAAAATTAACCCCTTTCCAACCTCCCTAAAGGACGCAGCCCTTTTTCACCTTAAGGACTGAGCCCTTTTTCACAATTCTGACCACCGTCGCTTTACGAATTCACTACTCAAAAACGCTTTTACCGAATATTCTTACTCTGAGATTGTTTTTTCGTGTCATTCTACTTTATTTTGGTGGTAAATTTTCGGCGTTACTTGCATCCTTTCTTGGTGAAAAATCCATGAAAATTTCATGAAAATTTTGAAAATTTCAAATTTTTCTAACTTTGAAGCTCTCTACTTGTAAGGAAAATGGATATTCCAAATACATTTTATTTTTTATTCACAAATACAATATGTCCACTTTATGTTGGCATCATAAAATGGACATATTTTTGCTTTTTGAAAAAATTAGAGGGCTTCAAAGTAGAGCAGCAATTTTCAAAAATTCCATGAAAATTGCAAAATCTGAAGGGACAGATGTTACAGAACTACAGCTCCCAGCATGCCTGGGCAGTCTAGGCATGCTGAGAGTTGTAGTTTGGCAACATCTGGAGGATTACCGTTTGGGCACCACTGTAACAGTGGTCTCCAAACTGTGACCCTCCAGATGTTGCAAAACTACAACTCCCAGCCTTTGGCTGTCTGGGCATCCTGGGAGTTGCAGTTTGGCCTTCCTAGTGGTTGCCACAGTAAAGATCACTTTACTTTCACTTTCATCCCCCCCCCCCCCAACGTGGTTTCCCTACCTTTGCCTGTCTCCAGCGATGATCGGGGGTCCTCAGGCATCTTCCCCTCCAGGTACCGGCCTCCATCTTCTCCCCACGACATTCAGGGGTGGGCAGAATGGGGAGCGCAGAACCCACTGTCCTGCGCTGCCATTGGTCAGAATCAGCTCTGACCAATGGCAGGGGATAGGAGGAGATTGCAGCACTGCGACCTCAATGCTAGCCCTCAGGATGATCAGGGCTGTCACTGAATTGACATGCGATTTTCTGCGATCGCCGACATATAGGGGGGGGGGGGCGTGATGTGCCGGGATGCCTGCTAAATGATTTCAGCAGGCATCCCGGCCCGGTCCCCAATCGGCTAGCGTCGGGGAACGGAATTCCACGGGCGTATGCATACTCTGGTTGCAGGGCGTATGCATACACTCGGCGTCCTGAGGAGGTTACATTTTCTTTCTACTAAGACACATAACTTATTTTTTCTTCCTATTAGGGCTTATTTTTTCCAAGACAAGTTGTACTTTTCCCCTCTATTTTTTGTTATAATGTATTATTACAAAGCCAGTAAAAAATTATTTGTAGGTCCAATTTGAAAAAAATGATCTCATCACGGAATACCGTTAGTGGAATTCTGTGCAGTGAACATTACCATCAGTGTGAATGGGTCTTCCGGGAGACCCATTCACACTGAGGAATTTCAGCGGCAGACAATTCCGCCGCTGAAATTGTTTCAAGCATCGAAGGAACATGTTCCTCTTTTGGCGGAAGTCCGCGAGCACTGCATAGCAGTCAATGGTGACTGCGCAGTGCCGCACGGTCCTACCGCTGAAGTATTCTCTGTGGCGGCCACCAGACGAAATCACTGCTCGCGGAAAAAAAATCGTTCATTGTCATGACCCCTAAAAATTCCTTCCCGACTCCAAATTATAACATAACCAGCAATGTTATTATTCTCCAAAAATGCATCCAGACCCCTTTTTGAACTCTTTAACAGAGTTCACCATGACCACCTCCTCCGCGAGAGAATTCCACAGTCTCACTGCTCTTACAGTAAAGAGAGATCTCTGTACTGCCCCCTGATATATTTATACATAGTTATTAAGTCTCCCCTAAGCTTTCAACTAAATAACCCTAATAATGATAATCTTTCTGGGTACTGTAGTCCTCCCATTCTCCGTATTACCCTGGTTGTCCGTCTTTGAACCCTCTCCAGCTCTACTATATCTTTCTTGTACACTGGTGCCCAGTACTGTACACAGTATTATATGTATGGTCAGACTAGTGATTTGTACAGCGGTAGAATTACTTCCTTGTCGTGGGCATCTATGCCCCTATTGATGCACCCCATGTTTTTATTTGCCTTGGCAGCAGCTGCTCGATACTGGTAACTACAGCCAAATTTGCTGTTAACTAAGACTCCCAAGTAATTTTCCACGTTAGTTGTCCCAAGTGTTCTCCCATTTAATACATAATCCCAGCACGAATTTTTCCTCCCCATGTGCATTACCTTACATTTATCAGTGTTGAACCTCATCTGCCACTTCCCAGCCCAAACCTCCAACCTATCCAGATCCATTTGTAACAGTTCACTGTATTGTGTTTACAGAGTTTAGTATCATCTGCAAAGATTGCTACTTTACTATTCAACCCCTCTACAAGGTCATTAAAGCGTACCTGTCGTAGTGCAAAAAAGTGATGTTACTCAGGACCCAATCCTGATCATGTGCATATAATTTTTATGTGTCTCGGACCTATATATCCAGAGATATAAGCATTTATCTGCTGGTGAGTTACTATTTCATTGTGCAGGCTGGAGGGGGCGTGCCAGTCTGTCTCCCTCACAGGAGCAAGCCTGTGCAGTCAGCCAATCAGTACTCTCTACTCTGTAACCCTTCCCTCTCTGGTTTTATGCTGTGTCGTGTGTCAGAGGAAGATACTTGGAGCTTGCCTGCAGTAATCAGAAGACATTATGGTGAATTCATAACAGGATAAAATGTATAAATATAAGAATAGATCTTTATAAAATTAGTGCAAGGATTTTTTAGATAAAAGTACAGCATTTTTATGAATACATGTTCTATCTGTTTTATCTTCACCTAGTAAAGCTGGATGCTAATCAGCATAGCTGTCACTTTGTGTGTCATTCATCTTTCACAGACTCCTGAATGTCTGATCAACTTCTTTGTCATTCAGGAGTCCGAGAAAGCTTTGACTATTTCAGCATGCTGGGAGTTGTAGTTTAATAACAACTGAAGCTGCAATGTTTATAAATAACTGTGTTAGAGCAGTGTTGCCTCCAGTTGTTTAAAAACTACAGCTCCCAGCATGTCCACACATCCTTTATCTGTAGTTTTGCATACACAATAGAAATCTCCTATACTGGATACCGGTATGCTTTACGACCGGTATCCAGTATGCTGTAAAATCTAGACAAGTCTGTCTGGCTAAAAGACAGAAGACCCCTAGTGGTGACTATTTTGAGCTTGAATTTCAGGTGAAAAAGTAAATTTTTTTAACAGGTGTATATTGTGAAATGTCATATTATAATGAGTCCTACAATATATGAAAAGTTTTTAACAATGACAGTGCCTCTTTAATGATTAAATAGGATAGGACCAAAGACGGACCCCTGTGGTACCCCATTAGTAACAGTCACCCAATCAGAATAAGTACCATTAATAACCACCCTCTGTTTCCTATCACTGAGCCAGTTACTTACCCACTTGTACACATTCTCCCCCAGCCCAATCCCTCTCATTTTATGCACCAACCTTTTATGTGGCAACGTATCAAATGCTTTGGAAAAATCCAGATATGTGGAATCCAGCGATTCACCCTGGTCCAGTCTGGAGCTCACCTCCTCATAAAAGCTGATCAGGTTAGTTTTACAGGACCGATCCCTCAAAGCCATGCTGATTTGGAGTATACATTTATTTTTATCAAGATACTCCAAAATAGCATCTCTTAGAAAACCCTCAAACAATTTACATACAACCGAGGTTAAACTAACAGGTCTATAATTCCTGCAGGGGTGTGGAAATTAAAAAAATAAACTATTTGTCCAAGGGACTAAAGCGGAACACAATCTACTTGTCCCTCAAGAAAATCCACTTGTCCTGGTAGATGAAATAATTTCAACCAAAATAGTACGATTTACCCCACTAGACCACCAGGGATGGATATAAGATCCCTTTAGACACTGCTGTCAACTTAGACAGCGGTGATCTAATGGTTTAATAGCGGCCACAGCGATCGCAGTATGCCAGGTTATTAGTGGCGGGAGAGCTGTAGCTGGCTCCTTTTACACCCGAGGCAAGCCCAGAAAATTGTGCGCGCCCCCCCCCCCCCCATCTGACCCCCATAACTCCAATTTTTCCATATACAGGGATGTATGAGGGTAATCTTATATGCCGTCATCTGTAGTTTTTATTGGAACCATTTATCAGAAATTTTATTAGGAAAGGGGCTTATTCATATATATACGCACTTTAAAAAATATTTTAATCACTATTTTTCAGTCTTCATAGGGACTTATAAATGGAGTCTTTTAATTGGAAAACACTGAACAGCGCTGTGTTACTTGGGGGGGGGGGTGTTCTGATTCTCCAGTTTATGTGGTGCATTTTATTTACTCTAATTTATGTGTCATTATGTTGCATTTAGTTTCTAGATAACTACAACACCCAACATTCCCTGATGCAGCCTATGGTTGTGTGGGTGTTGCAGCATGTTGCACTGTATAGTAGTACTGTCAAGGTTATTGTGTAACATGCTGGGAGCTGTAGTTTTGGTTTGTGTCAGCTGCAGAGCCATAGTCTGTGTCAAGGAATACTGGGAATTGCAGTTAGTAACTACAACACCCAGCATGCCCTGATGCAGCCTAAGGCTCTGCAGCTGACCTGAACCAAAACTACAACTCCCAGCATGTTACATTTTATAGTTCTACAGTTTAGGTTATGGTGTAACATGCTGGAAGTTGTAGTTTTGGTTCGGGCGTGTTTGCGTGCATCCATGGGGCTCTTGGTCGGTGGGTGAGTATGAAGGGTGAATTTCTGGGGGTGCAATATAGTGCACAACAGGCAGCAGCGCTTGTCAGTCCGCCCCTGTACAAAACATACATGCATACACATATCATACATACACATATACCGGGCCACTGCCCCCTATATCATACATTACATACATACATCATACATACACCCCGCCGCTGCCCCCCCCCCACATCATACATTACATACACACATCACACATCATAAATACCCACATCACACATACACTCACATCATACATATGCACACATCATACATACACCTGCTGCTGCCCCCCCACATCATACATTACATACACACATCACACATACACTGGGCTGCTGTCCCCTATATTATACATTACATACACACATCATACATACACAGGGCTGCTGCCCCCTATATCATACATTACATACACACATCGACACATCATACAAACAACATACACACATCATACATACACCTGCCGCTGATACACCCCCTGTAATCATACAATACATACATAAACATACATACATAAATGCCGGTGTGAGGTGAAATCCCCAGCCTGCGCAGCGCAGTTCAGTATGTCTCCTCATACACGTCCTCTCCCCCCGTGAAAACTTGAAACCTCCCCGTGATAAGCGAGGTCCTGTGCAGACAGAGCAGGGGAGGGGCTGTGTGTGGGGGAGGGAGGAGCTGTGGACGTCCTCATTCTCCCCCTGTCTTCTTGTATTCAGAGCTGCGGTGAGGTAAGATCCCCTCACAACGGCTGGGGGGGGGCTCTGAGCAGCTGCCCCCAGCTACTGAAATCAGCTGGGGGCCACTGTGAGGTGAGATGGGTTCGGAAATCTCACCTCACACCGCCACTCCCTCCATATACCCTGAGCGCCGGTGTGAGGTGCAGACTTGCATCGGCTCCTGCGCCTCACACCGGCATTAAAGAAAAATAAGGGGGAAGTCGGTCTGTCCCTGCTTGCCCAATACAGGGCTAAATCTATAAAAAAATTCACCTGCCCGGCGCCCAAAATTACTTGTCCTGGGTGTCGGGCGATAGGATTTCCACATCCCTGTCCTGGGGTCACTTTTTGACCCCTTTTTAAATATTGGCATCACATTTGCCAGTCCCTGTCCCTATAGAGTCCCTGAATATTAAAAATAGGGGTCTGTCTATTATATTACTTAATACCTTTAGAACACGAGGTGAATACCATCTGGGCCGGGTGATTTGTCTATTTTGATTTTTTGTAGGCGGCACTGTACTTCTTCCTAGGTTAGACAGGTGACCTGTACTCGGGTGTTTACCTTATCTTGCTGTATTGCACCTGGCATTTCATTTTCCTCCGTGAATACAGTGGAGAAGAATTTGTTTAATATATTTGCATTTTCCTGATCCCTGTTAATAATTTCTTCCTCATCATTTTTTAAACTATTAATATAGTTAAAGAACATTTGGGGTTAGTTTTACTCTCTTTGGCAATGCATCTTTCGGCCATCTTTTATTCCCTGATGTCATGTGACTCAAGGTTACAAGGTCTCTTTGGTGTTATCGCTCTCGCACTCTAATACTGGCACCTCACAGAACCTCATGGCAAAGAAAGTTCTGAGGATCTGAAAAAAATAAATGCCTGGTCTACATAAGGATGGTCTAGGCTAGCATGGTGGGCAAGACCATACAGTGGTTTCAACCCCCACCATGGTCAACCAAAGAGGTTGAATGCACATGCTTGGAGTCATATCCAGAGGTTGTCTTTGGGAAATAGACTTATGAATCCTGCCAGCATTGCTGAAGAGGTAGAAGGGGTGTGGTGGTGGGTGTAATTCAGTCAGTGCTCAGAAAATATGATTCACACTGCATCAAATTGGTCTGCATGGCTGTTGTCCTAGAAGGAAGCCTCTTGTAAACATGAAGCACAAGAAAGCCTGCAAACAGTTTGCTAAAGACAAGCAGACTAAGGACATGGATTACTGGAAGCATGTCCTGTGGTCTGGTGAGACCAAGATAAATTTATTTGGTTCAGATGGTGTCAAGAATATGTAACAGCAACCAGGTAAGGAGTACAAAGACAAGTGTGTCTTTTCCACAGTCAAGCATGGTGGTAGGAGTGTCATGGTCTGGTTCTGCATGAGTACTGCTGCAGTTCATTGAGGGAAACATGAATGCCAACATGTACTGTGACATACTGAAGCAGAGCATGATCCCCCTCCCTCCATAGACTGGGCTAAAGGGCAGTCTTTCAACATGATAACGATCCCAAAAACACCTCAAAGACGACCATTGCCTTGCTAAAGAAGCTGAGGTTACATGATTCATTTACAAAAAAGGTTAAAAAAATAAAAAATCTAGCTAAATTGTGCAATCTGCAATTGAAACCATGATACTGAACACAAAGGAGTTACATGTGCTGCACAGATTTAAGCAAAGAGTAGGGGGAAAAAAATGTCAAAACACCTGTAGCAAAAAGCAAATACCGTAGATACAATATCTCAAACAAGTCTTTCAATATGCTCTAGCAATTTCCAGTAAAGCCAATCTATTGCTGCCTCCTCAGTTCTAATTAAAATTAAAAAGGTCTTTTCCTATTTATCACATATCTATTCAGTCCCTATTTAGTACTGTTTGCACATCCTATCTACTAATCTTGCCTCACAAATGACTATAACTAATTATTAGTAGAATGTAACCATTATAGGAAAGTAAAGCAACCTTATTGTATTGAACATGGAAGAACATACACAACTCATACACTGTACCTAGGTACTATTTGTTACAGCACAGCTGCTGTAAATTGTGGCTCATTTACTTTTTAGCTGCAATCCTGCAGTTAGGCACACAACACTGCAAACTGTAGCACCTATTTGAGAGTGCAATTCAAAACCACCAAAATAAGTGACATGCACATCATAGATGCATAACACTCATTAGCTCCACTGAATGGGGGTAATCGTCCTCCATGACTGCAGTAAAATCTAATTCTATTCTCTGTACTATGGCAGTCAATATATGTTCACACATTTTCAGGAACTGTCCAGAGCAGGAGCAAATCCTCATAGGAAACCTCTCTTGTTCTTGACCGTTCCTGACACGGACAGAGGTGGCATCAGAAAGCACTGTGGTCAGACTGGAAAGAACGACACAACTTCCTCTGAAGCATACAGCAGAGAATACGTCTATGGCTATGCCATAAATGTCCAACATAGGTGTAGCCTATTATGGCTGTGTTTTGCGTACATACTTTGCATTAAGGTTCACTAGTAGCAAACACATTCTAGGCATACATTTTAACAAAATTCGGGCACTCTATATGTAAGACGTATTTAGGCCAGAAAGAACACTTCAGTGTGACACTCTAGACCGCATTCAATTTCTTTCCGAAAAGGGTGCGTGATTGTCTAATGTAACTGGTGGCATTTCCCTTGACACTGCAAAGTGCAAAAAGGGAAACAAACAATTGAACTGATTCCATTCTTTTGAATGCAAGTTTACAATCATCTGGCGTCTCAGTTTGATGCCAGGTGGTCGACTGCGCCGCAGAAAGAGGAGTTTCCTCGTTCAGCCTGCACAATTAATGAACACCGGATGGTTAACAACTGATGCACTTTGACATCCGTTGTAGCAAGTTTTAGGCTGGGTTCGCTGAACCGGACGGCAGATATATGTTAACCCAGCCAACGTTTAAGACACATTTATCTGTCTTAAATTCTTCTCCCAAAGTAGACCATAATACAAATGGTTTTAAACTTCCTTTGATTCATTTAGACATGTTTAATTTACTGTACTGAAGGGTGTAAAATATAGCAATTTACAGAAACTATACATAATACTACTATATGTATTGCTGCTCAGTATACAGGAGTTGGACTTTTGTGTTTAAACAGTGCTTAACAGGTCTTATTTCAGATCTAACTTTAAATTCTACTATACAAGCTTTGAGGGGAAAAAAGTATACATATATATATATATATATACATACAGTACAGACCAAAAGTTTGGACACACCTTCTCATTCAGTTTTCTTTATTTTTTTTTTCATGACTATGAAAATGGTAGATTCACACTGAAGGCATCAAAACTATGAATTAACACATGTGGAATTATACATAGACATAATAAAAAAGTGTGAAGGTTCTTCAAAGTAGCCACCTTTTTCTTTGATTACTGCATTCTTGGCATTCTCTTGATGAGCTTCAAGAGGTAGTCACCTGAAATGGTCTTCCAGCAGTCTTGAAGGAGTTCTCAGAGATGCTTAGCACTTGTTGGCCCTTTTGCCTTCATTGGGTTTAGGTCTGGTGACTGTGGAGGCCACAGCACCCCATCACTCTCCTTCTTGGTCAAATAGCCCTTACACAGCCTGGAGGTGTGTTTGGGGTCATTGTCCTGTTGAAAAATAAATGATTGTCCAACTAAACGCAAACCAGATGGAATAGCATGCCGCTGCAAGATGCTGTGGTAGCCATACTGGTTCAGTATGCCTTCAATTTTGAATAAATCCCCAACAGTGTCACCAGCAAAGCACCCCCACACCATCACACCTCCTCCTCCATGCTTCACGGTGGGAACCAGGCATGTAGAGCCCATCCGTTCACCTTTTCTGTGTCGCATAAAGGCACGGTGGTTGGAACCAAAGATATCTCAAATTTGGACTCATCAGACCAAAGCACAGATTTCAAGTGGTCTAATGCCCATTCCTTGTGTTCTTTAGCCCAAACAAGTCTCTTCTGCTTGTTACCTGTCCTTAGCAGTGGTTTCCTGGCAGATATTCTACCATGAAGGCCTGATTCACACAGTCTCCTCCTAACAGTTGTTTTAGAGATGTGTCTGCTGCTAGAACTGTGTGTGGCATTGACCTGGTCTCTAATCTGAGCTGTTAACCTGCGATTTCTGAGGCTGGTGACTCGGACGAACTTATCCTGAGGTGACTCTTGGTCGTCCTTTCCTGGGGCGGTCCGCATGTGAGCCAGTTTCTTTGTAGCTCTTGATGGTTTTTGTGACTGCACTTGGGGACACTTTCCACCTAGAATATGAAATATTTTCAGTTGTTTCACACTTTTTTGTTAGGTCTATAATTCCACATGTGTTAATTCATAGTTTTGATGCCTTCAGTGGGAATCTACAGTTTTCATAGTCATGAAAATAAAGAAAACTCTTTGAATGAGAAGGTGTGTCCAAACTTTTGGTCTGTACTGTATATATACATGAAAAAGATATAACATTTTTATAAGATGAAAACTGGTCTCCATGGTAACTTCAAAATGGGAAGAATTAAACTGTTATACTTTTGGTCAAAGATTATAATTATGTGAGTACAGATAACAAAACCATTGCTCTACTATTTAAAAGACATGTTCTAATGCCACTTTGTCCATGTTTTTACAATTCTGACAGGGATGAAGAATTATGATCTTGCGAATCAGAATGACCTAACCCTATATATTCGCCCGATGTAGGTGATGTAATAACTGCAACAATTCTAAGTATACATTGTCAGTTATGTGAGGTGCAAGACCTTGCAGAAGACCCTCAAGAAACAAACCTCCATTTAGGCAAAGTCTCACTGTTCCAAAATGGTGTTGATGTTCCAGAATTTATCATCAAAGCCATAGGGTTTCATAGTCTTTACTAGAAATACATTCACCTAAGAATAACCTTAAAATAAAGACTCAAGACCCAAGATTTATAGTCAACTAAGAGAAATGCTGGTCCAATTATTTTTCTGTAGATCACAAGATGAACTTGCACTGTCAATTACTGGCTGCACTAACCAACTTAGCGTTCATCTAAACATTAGCACCTTTGCTTTCCAAAACATGCATGCATATTAGGGATGTCCCAATACCGATACTGGCCATTTCCATGGTATCTGGGACTCCTTCAATGTCCCCGATACCATGTCCGATACCTGCTGCCGCTCCGCTGCCCGGTGTAGTGAAGAAAGCTGTGTCTTGAAGCGTTCTGTGTCCCGATCTTCACTACCGGTTCTCCCGTCTGCATCATGGCGATCGATAGAGGAGCATGTGACACACACGTCACTCCTCCTCCCCTGCGCAACGCTACGGAGGAAGCAGAGTGACGTGTATGTCACATGCTCCTCCATAGATTGCCATGATGCGACGGGAGAGGACGGAGCAGCGGAGCGGCAGCAGCCGACAGAGGACAGCTGGAGGTGAGCTGTCTACAAGTGTGAGGGCTGCGGTCTACAGGGGGGCCCTACTGTCTAAAGGGGGCCCTGCTTATGTCTAAAGGGGGGTCCTGCTTATGTCTAAAGGGGGGTCCTGCTTATGTCTAAGGGGGGCCCTGCTTATGTCTAAAGGGGGGACCTGCTTATGTCTAAAGGGGGGTCCTGCTTAGGTCTACAGGGGGGTCCTGCTTAGGTCTACAGGGGGCCCTGCTTATGTCTACTGGGGGGCCCTGCTAATGTCTACAGGAGGGGGGGCTGCTAATGTTTAAAGGGGGGGCCCTGCTAAAGTCTAAAGGGGGCCCTGCTAAAGTCTTAAGGGGGCCCTGCTAAAGTCTTAAGGGGGCCCTGCTAATCTCTAAAGGGGGAGGGGTGCTGCTAACCTCTAAAGGGGGAGGAGGCTGCTAACGTCTAAAGGGGGGCCCTGCTAATGTCTAAAGGGGATACTCCCTACTATTAAAGACAATCTTACAGCAGAGTCACCTGCACTAACTTGAATTTATAGGTAGGTAGTGCAGGTGACCCGGTTTCTGCCGCTGCTCACCATGTGGTCATCAGTCTCGCCGCCAATGCAAATTCGCTGTTCTGTCCAATGGAGAAGAGAGAAATCTTGGCTCATACTACAGCAGCCGCCTACATTGTACACAAGGAACCTACATATCATACGGTAAACCGCGCCAGAAACCGGGTCACCTTGCTGTCAGATTCCCTTTAAAATAAAAGTACTCGTACTTGGTATCGGCGAGTACTTGAATTAAAGTTTCGGTACGCGTACTCTGTCTTAAAAAAAAATGGTATCGGGACATCCCTAATGCCTATGTAAAAAATGTCCATAGGTGCCTTAAATATTTTCATCAGTTGCATCAGCCAGGCCTCCTTCATTTCCTTCATCTGAGAAAGCATAAAATGCTTGAATATTACAATGCCAAAAGGGGCAATATTTTACTACTACCATATTTAAAAAGAATCAGGAACACCTCATAGCATATGCTAGATGTACTTCTGAACCTAACTTGAAATTTCTTCACAAATTCAATTAGACTTAAAGTGGTACTCCAGGAAACTGAACCTATCAAACCTTTATATCCTATCCACATATAGGGCATAAGTGCTCACGGAATGTCCGACCCCTGGGACCCCCTGCGATCTCCTGTACGGGCCCCTGGCTACTTGCTGTCCTCGCTGCTCTTCATACCCCACCTTCCTGAACAAGAGTCTGATAAGTTCAGTTCCCTGGAATACCTATTTGGTGCTGCTCTCCAAAAGGTGCGTACAATAGTAGAGATTAATAAAAACCTGTGCAGAGAAGAAGTGGTGCATTTGCCCATAGCAATCAGATTCAAACTTTCATTTTAAAATGGCCTTTGAAAAATGCAAGAAGCAATCTAATTGGTTGCTATAGGCAACTGCACCACTCTTTATGCAGGATTTGATAAATCTCCCCTAATGAACATATTCTTGCACAGTGCATTGGCAGCACAGGCTCCTATTCACTAAAAATTGAAGAAAAACAGGCATTATGTGATGGGTGTGGTTGCCAGGATAGCTGCTTAGAATTGCCATTGCATCTTCCTGCCATTTGGGTGGTGGCAATCGAGTTAAGTACTGCTTAGTGAGCATGTTATGAGGGGGTTCTACATTATCATTGAGTATGTTTTAACCACATTTTATTTATCAAATGTTCTCCTTAGCCTTTGAGCTATAGCTGATGGATGGTCAACTGTGTAGAGAAACATTGTGTTCTGTCAAGAACCGAAGCAGGTATCAACTCTTTCAGTATACTTTTTAATGTATAGGCACAATGTAAACATTTAAGGCAAACACAAGATAGATTCAAAAAGTTAAAAGGCAAATTACACTTAACAGCTTCAACTGTGAGCAATTAAACATATCAGTTTTTCACAGTTTCCACACAAGATGACACATTTGTTGTATTGCTTAACTAAATTCCTGCAGGGTTGTTTTTCAGCTTCTCCTAAAGCCAGAAGAGCAGTGCTTTCTTTACCTTACCATCAGAGGTGAACCTGATGTATCCGTGATCATACAGTGCTTTCTTCAGAGGACGAAATATGTGATAATAGCTTGATGACAGATCCTGGCTGTAAGGGGGATGTGGAAAACATTCAAATCCAAGCTGTTGCACTGCCTATTCTGCTGCATGAGGACATGCATTGTGGTTGTACAGATAAGTAGGCTCTTTGGGAACCCATCATGCACAGACTTTCTTGGCAGCGAAGTCATCATGCATTATGGCAAATGAAGGGCCACGGCAGATATCCAAAGCTACAGCAAATTAGTATAATTGTCGTCTGCTGGTTATCTATCCTGTCATGTACACTATGTTAATGGGTGACCAGAACGACAGTTACAGCTGTTGTTCTTGCTTTAAACCCTTCCACCCTCTCAAAGTTGATTAAACTGTACCTGTCATTAGTAAAAACATTTTATATAATGTAGAAAATATTATATAAAAAAGTGCACATCTTTGTCCCTGCAGCTAATGCCTGTGTGTCTCTGTGAGGATACCAAATAAAGGAAGTGTGGGTGAACAAGCGGGGCTCCGTGCACTGAGGACAGGCGGGGCTCCGTGCACTGAGGACAGGCGGGGCTCCGTGCACTGAGGACAAGCGGGGCTCCGAGCACTGATGACAAGCGGGGCTCCGTGCACTGAGGACAGGCGGGGCTCCGTGCACTGAGGACAAGCGGGGCTCCGAGCACTGATGACAAGCGGGGCTCCGTGCACTGAGCACAAGCGGGGCTCCGTGCACTGAGGACAAGCGGGGCTCTGTGCACTGAGGACAAGCGGGGCTCCGTGCACTGAGGACAAGCGGGGCTCCGTGCACTGAGGACAAGCGGGGCTCCGTGCACTGAGGACAAGCGGGGCTCCGTGCACTGAGGACAAGCGGGGCTCCGTGAACTGAGGACAAGCAGGGCTCCGTACACTGAGGACAAGCAGGGCTCCGTACACTGAGGACAAGCAGGGCTCTGTACACTGAGGACAAGCAGGGCTCTGTGATGATTGACAAGCCAATAGCCTGCACAGAGCACTGGTTGTCCTGCCCACACTTCCTGTATTTGGTCTCCTTATTGAGACACACAGGCAATAGCTGCATGGACAGAATTTTTTCTGCTAAAAATATGCACATTTATTAAACAATGTAAACGTATAAAAAGATTTTGCAACAGGTACTCTTTAACTTCAATACTAAGCCAACATCCAACAATGAATTTCCACAGGTTTAACACTCTCTTCCCAAGGAAAGCACATTATGGCATGTTCTTTGTTGGTGCAATTTCACAACAGAGGGTCCATTTGTCTACCATCATGGCTGCCATTTCACTAAAGGCTGAGGGCTGCACTGTAGATTATCGTGTAATTTAAAACCTGCCTTTAACTTTTATTTTAACCATATTATAACCAAAAATATTATTTTGCAAAATCATAAATGTGACCCATGTTTATTACTATTAAAGATCAAACAAAGCAACATCATGCCTTTACCGTGGTACCCAGATATGCCCCATAGTTGTGACCACAATACTTTATCAAAAATCATGGCAAGAAATGGTTAAATTAGTATCTAGGGCAAAAAATTACTGGGTAATGTTTGTTCATTTAACTTTCATTATTTTGTCCTTGAGAACGGTGCTAATGAAACCAAATTTCTTCTGTGCTTTTAAATAATGGTTTCAATGGACTGTAAACAGGGCAAAGCAGAGACAAGAGAACTGGCTGAGCCCGGAGGTTGCTAAGTGATTCACTATGTAAACCCACAAACTCATTAAAGGTTTACTTAGCTTTTAGGCAACTCTCTCAGGCCCTCCAAAGTTTTTAGAACAGTACCGACTCAGAAGGCCATTTGAAGGCAATGATATAAAATTGATTAGCTAGATCTTTCTCAATTATATGCATTATTGTAAAAGTGAGAATGTTAGGCTTGGGCAACATTGGATGTGCAGTGATATATAGCAGTAATGAATATAAGAGCGCACACACAAAAAAATGTAAATAAATCACACAAAGATAACTAATGGTAACGGACACTGCAAGTTAACCCCTTAACGACGCAGGACGTAAATGTATGTCCTGGTGAGCTGGTACTTAACGCACCAGGACATACATTTACGTCCTATGCATAACCGCAAGCATTGCAGCGATGCTCACGTCATGCGCGGCAGGTCCCGGCTGCTGATAGCAGCCAGGGACCCGTCCATAATGGCGGACATCCGCGATCGCGCGGATGTCCTCCATTAACCCCTAAGATGCCGTGATCAATACAGACCATGACATATGCAGCATTGCGGACACTAAAATGGATGATCGGATCGCCCGCAGCGTTGCCCCGGCGATCCGATCATCCAGCAAGTAAGCCGGAGGTCCCCTCACCTGCCTTCCACGGGTCTTCTGATCTGGTCTGCGATCGAGCAGACCAGAGTAGAAGATGACCGATAATACTGATGTCTTATGCATAGCACTGAACAGTATTAGCAATCAAATGATTGCTATAAAAATAGTCCCCTATGGGGACTATTAAAGTGTAAAAATAAAAAGTAAACAAAGTAAAAAAAAAAAAGTGAAAAAAAAGAAGTGAAAAACCCCCTCCCCCAATAAAAAGTAAATTGTCCCATTTTCCCTATTTCACCCCCAAAAAGTGTAAAAAAAAAAAATATATACATATTTGGTATCGCCGCGTGCGTAAATATCCCAACTATTAAAATAAAATGTTAATGATACCATACGGTGAACAGCGTGAACTTGAAAAAAAATAAAAAAGGCCAAAATAGCTGCTTTTTTTTATTACATTTTATTCCAAATTTTTTTTATAAAAAATGTATTCAAAGTTTTATATAAGCAAATATGGTATCAATAAAAAGTACAGTTCACGGCCCAAAAAATGAGCCCCATACCGCGTCTTCAAAACAGGGGGATTTTAAACGTACTAATTTGGTTAAACAGATTGCGATTTTTTTTAAGCGCAACAGTTATAGAAAAGTATGTTATCATGGGTATCATTTTAATCGTATTGACCCAAAGAATACATGTCATTTTTACCGTAAATTGTACAGCGTGAAAACAAAACCTTCCAAAATTGCGGTTTTCTTTTTAATTTCCCCCAAATAGTATTTTTTTGGTTACGTCATACATTTTATGGTAAAGTGAGTGATGGCATTACAACGGACAACTGGTCACGCAAAAAACAAGCCCTCATACTAGTCTGTGGATGAAAATATAAAAGAGTTATGATTTTTTGAAGGCGAGGAGGAAAAAACAAAAACGTAAAAATAAAATTGTCTGAGTCCTTAAGGCCCAAATGGGCTGAGTCCTTCAGGGGTTAAGCAAATATCCACTACCATTTTTTTTTTATATAAAAAAAAAAAGGGTGCTGAAAAAATTTGCGTTAAAAAGGGATATTTTGGATAAATCACACGAAACCAGAAAAACTATACAGATTTATAAAGGACCTCTATTTTGAAAACTCAAGTCTTCCAGTGGATGAGTTCCTATATGCCTAGGAGGAAGTCAAGAAGTTCTTTCCAAAGCACAATAGTACACCCTGCTGCCTCCCCTGTCCATGTCAGGAACTGTCAGAACAAAAGCGGATTGCCTTGGGGTTTTGTTTCTGCAGTTGACAGTTCCCAACCAGGAAAGAAGGTAGCAGCAGGGAGAACTCTGAGAAAGTAGTGTAATTCATACCAGTCTGATAGAGGCATACAGTAGCTGATGATTACTTAAAGGGGTTATCTATGTTTAAAAAATTATTTTTTTTCAAATTCCCCAAATGCATTATAATAACAGACTAACTGATACTGCTGTGATATCACATTGATCCTTTATTCAGCCTCTGGACGCCACTATGGTCTTACTTTCGCTGCAAAGTTGACGTGACCTTCGCTCCTAATCATCAGCCTCGGCAGTCAAGTTCTGTACTCCATGCATCATGCCTTCCATGGCTGTAGCGGTCATGTGACCTCCGCTTTTAAATTAAGACCGGAGTGCAAAGCAGAAGCTGAACGAGGGATCAGCACAGGATCACAGTGCTAAGTATCAGTTTACCTTGTTATTTGCATGCAATTGAGGATGCAACATGCCTAGACTATGGTGTTTTTTTTTTTGCCAATAAATATCTGTTTCTCTCCCACATAAGTGTATGTGAGGAGAAAAAAAAACACCATGTTTGTTTAGCATTGGCTTTTTTTTTGTTGTTGTTGCAACAATGCCGTGTCAACAACTATGGATGTAAGCAGCGTTGCATAATGCACTGCTGTATAAGGTCCCTGCTCCAGGCTGGGTAGGACTACACAAGTAGATGACAGACAGGAAACGAGAATACGAGAATGATATGTCAGGTTCTGTTTAATTTGTGCATTTTTAGCAAAACTTTGTTTACAAAAGGTATGATGAAAATATAAATAGATCACTTATGCACTTTATTTCTTAATGATGTTTTTTTCCTCTTCACCTTCTAAAAATCATAATGCTTTCAATATTCCACCTACAGACCTATATGAGGGCTAGTGATTTTTGCGCCACCAATTTTACTTTGTAATGACATCAATCATTTTATAACAAAATTTAAGACAAAACCCAAAATAAAAAAGTTATTTTTGGAGCGAAATTATATAATAAAAAAAAAGGCCTTTTGTAACTTTTGGGGGCTTCCATTTCTACGCAGTGCACTTTTTGGTTACAATGACATGTTATCTTTTATTCTGTAGGTCCAAATGATTAGAATGAAACACACTTTATTTATTATGTTTTATTTTAATTTTACCAATTAAAAAAATTATAACTTTTTACACACACATTAGTATGCTTAAAATTGTCCTATTCTGACTCCTACAACTTTTTTATTTTTTCTGTATAAAAAGATAAACACTGTCGGGCCCAAGGCCTGATTATGGAATCATACATGCGTATTATCATTGTATTTGTGTATAATGTATAATCTGAGACATGGGTGAGAGTTCATTCGGACTGTGTATTTGTTATTGTGCATTCCAGTTTTATTGGGGGGGGGGGGGGGGGTCTATCTGAGTTATACCTCCTTTGAAGTCAGGCACTCTGGCCATCATAAAACAAGCTAAGACAGGGGACCAGGAAAGGGGGATGGCAGCCCCCCCCTTGTGGGGTCAGATAAATTCCCTTTTACCTCCTAAAAAGCCACTATAAAACAGAGATGCTGGACAAACCTTTGTTAAAGCCTGTGGCAAAAGCTGACAAGCATCATAAGATACAGCTGGACTCTCACTCACAAGGAATGCTATACCATTCTGCTGTAAGGACTTTTTTTGTTTTCTGAACTTGTCTTGCCAAACTCTTTTATATATTTTTTACCTCTGTCATTTGTTTATTTTTTTTCCGTAGCACTATGATACCTGTTTTTCAGATTAAGTGTTTAATTAATCAGCTCTGGTCTTTGATTTATAAATATAGGGAGCTCACCTTTTCTGAAGGAAGCTCTGGTAAAACATGTTTATCAAAAGGTTAATTTGGTGACTTGCTGGGACTTGTAGTAGATACCCAGAGGTCTGGTGCCTTTAACCCTTGCACCAAGTAATAGTATATGGCACTCTTGATCAGTGTAGGTGCACCATCACACTCTCTCTAGCGTCTTTGCTGGACCGATAGGGTGTGATCGTGACAAATACCATCACAGTACAAGTTTTTAACCCCTTAAAAGGTACTACGGCATTAAGACATCTTATCCCCTAAGTTTATTTTGTTTATCTTTTGCAGCCCGGGCATAGGGATACAACGCACAGTATAGAGTGTCAGCGTCGCCGGCCAGCAACAAACAGGAGGACGAGGAGGGCAGTGCTTGCAGTTGATATGTGAGTATTTACCCCGATGGGGACAGCGCAGTGCTGGGCTGATAATTAATTGGAGGGTTGAAGTAGAACAGCGCTCATGGGTCACATATGATTAGTTCCCCAATGTGGGGACAGCACAATGCGGGTTGACAATTCATTCATTCCTGAGGGGCATACTATTTTGGAAACAACACCCCTAAAGGCATGTAACAAGGGGTACAGTGAGCCTTAAATGTGTAAATGAAATTTTTTTTCACTAAAATGCAGTTTTCCCCCCAAATTTACCATTTTTACAAGAGTATGGAAATACCCCATGTGTGGACGTAAAGTGCTCTGCGGGCGCACTACAATGCTCAGAAGAGGAGCCACATTTGCTTTTTGAAGTCCCTATGGTGCCAGAAAATCAAAAAATAAATAAAAAAGCCCCACATGGCATACTATTTGGGAAACAACAGCCCTCAAGGAAAGAAGCAAGGGCTACAGTGAGCCTATACACCCCACAGGTGTTTGACAAATGTCCGCTAAAGTTGGACGTGAAAATGAAAAATCTGATTTTTTTTTTCACTAAAATGCTGGTGTTACCCCAAATGTTTCATTTTCACAAGGGATAATGGGAGAAAAAGCCTCCCAAAATTTGTCACCCCATTTCTTCCGAGGATGGAAATACCCCATATGTGGATGTAAAGTGCTCTGTATGCGAACTACAATGCTCAGAAGAAAAGGAGAGCCATTGGACGTTTGGAGAAAAAATCTGTTTGGAGTGGAAGTCGGGGGCCATGTGTGTTTACAAAGCCCCCATGGTGCCAGAACAATGGACCCCACCCCCCGCATTTGACCCCATTTCGGAAACCACACCCCTCATTGCATGAAATAAGGGGTGCAGTGAACATTTACAACCCACTGGCATTTACCTGTGGGGTGTTAATGCTCACTGCACCCCTTGCTACATTCCTTGAGGGGTGTAGTTTCCAAAATGGGGTACATGTGGGTCCACTGTTCTGGCACCATGGGGGCTTTGTAAACGCATATAGCCTTCAATTCCAGACACATTCTCATTACAAAATGGCACTCATTCTCCTCTGAGCCCTGTAGTGTGCCAGCAGAGCACTTTCCGTCCACACATGGGGTATTTATATACTCTGAAGAAATGGTTTTCCAAATTTTGGGGGGCTTTTTTTTCCCCTATTACCCCTTGAGAAAATGAAAATTTGGGATAACACCAGCATTTTAGTGGAAAAAAACATTTTCATTTTTGCGTCCAATTTTTACGAAAATTCGTCAAACACCTGTGGGGTGTTAAGGCTCACTATACCCCTTGTTACATTCTGTGAGAGGTGTAGTTTCCAAAATGGGGTCACATGTGGGTGTTTTTTTTCTCCAGAGTACGGAAATACCCCATATAGGGTTCCAAAGTGAGAGAGCGACATGTACATTTGAGTCCTAAATGAGGGATTTGCATGGGACGGACCCGGATGCAAGAATTACACTTGCCTCCGATACTAAAATTACCCTACAGCAGTGTTTCCCAAACAGGATGCCGCCAGCATGCCTGGACAGTCAATGGCTTTCCAGCAATACTGGGAGTAGTTGTTATTTTGCAACAGCTGGAGGTTCCATTTTGGAAACAGTGCCATACCAGACGTTAGTGTAGTGTTTTTAGGGTACATTCACACAGGCGGAGCGGTTCACAGCGAGTTTTCCGCTGGGAGTTTGAACAGTTTAAGCTGCAGCGGAAAATTTGCTGCGTCTCAAACTTGCAGCAAGAAACTCTCTGTAAACCCCCGCCCATGTGAATGTACCTCCAGCTGTTGCAAAACTACAACTCCCAGCAAGCCCTTTGGCAGTCTGTGTATGCTGGTGGTTGTAGTTATGCAACAGCTGGAGGCACACTGGTTGAAAAACACAAGAGTTTGTTACTTAACTGTTAACAGTGTTTCCCAACCCATGTGCCTCCAGCTGTTGCAAAACTACAAGTCGCAGCATGCATGGTCTGTCAGTGCATGCTGGAGTTATAGTTTTACAACATGTGAAGGCATACGGGTTGGGAAACACTGAGTTAGGAAACAGAAAATGTTTCCCAAACAGTGTGCCTCCAGTTGTTGCAAAACTACAACTCCCAGCATGCCCAGACAGCCGAAGGACATGTTGGGAGTTGTAGTTGTGCAACAACTGGAGGAGAACAGTTTGAAGACCACTGTGTAGTGGTGTCCAAACTGTAGCCCTCCAGATGTTGCAGAATTTCAACTTCAAGCATGCCCAGGCATGCTGGTAGTTGTAGTTTCGGCAACACCTGAAGGGCCAGATGTTGCCGAACTACAACCCCCATCATGCCTGGACAGTCTCGACATGCTTTGAATTGTAGTTTTGGTACATCTGGAGTGCTGCAGTTTGGACACCACTGTATAGTGGTCTCCAAACTGTGCCCTTCAAGATGTTGAAAAACTACAACTCCCAGAATGCCGAGACTGTCCAGGCAAGCTGGGAGTTGTAGTTCTGCAACATCTGAAGGGCCAGATGTTACAGAACTACAACTCCCAGCATGCCTTGACTGTCTAGTTTTGCAACATTTGGAAGGACACAGTTTGGAGACCACGGCACAGTGGTCTTCAAACTGTGGCCCTCCAGATGTTGCAAAATTACAACTCCTAGTCTGGGCAGGCTGGGAATTTTAGTATGGCAACTGCTAGAAGGCAGCAGTGAAGATCACTGATCTTCACTGCTGCCTCCACCGCTGCCTCCTTTCTGCTGCCGGTCGCGCCGCTGCCTGTCGCGATTGCACATTCTGGCCCCCACAACCATCTCCCCCCCCCCACTCTGCCCGAACTTCCAGGGGCGGGCAGAGCGGGGATTTCAACTTAAACCCCCTCACCCCCAACTGCCATTGGTCGGTCAGTCCTGCCGGACCAATGTACAAAATGAGATTAATATGCACTTTATTTTCATGAACTGAAACTGAACTATTAGATCAATTTCTCAAGAATGTCTATTTTTTTGACTGATTTATCGGACACTGTGGTGTGGGTCATTTTGGCTGTTATATGGGATACTGTGGACACATATTTTTTAACAATTTTATGAATTTTACTAATACCTGTTGACATTGGTTACAATTGCCGTATTAGATTTGTATATTTATTGTGAATTTTTATTTTGTATTTGCCGACCCACAAGGGCCCTTTGAGGTTCGGTATACACTTTATTTATCATATATATTTTATTATAATAAACATATCATCATCAAATATTCATTGACCCTGAGCCTCAATTTCCATTTTTTATTTATTGCATTTTACACCGTGGATATAGGTGTTATTTGGGTAGCTCAGGTGCCAGGAAACTAGTTGATAAGAGCCTCTCCTACTCTTTATACAATGTACAAAATTAGTAGAAAATAAAAGGGATGTGGCTTGAAGGATGATTGTGGCCTTGCCATATGGGGTGCGGCACGTGGGAAGGGTGTGATGTGCAAGCCGGACAGACGCACTAACCTGCGGAGCTTGTGGAGTAAGTTACCAATAGTTGCATATGCTTGCATGGGACTGGAGACAAAAACTCCATCCTTCACATAAGGTGGTAGGTTAGGGATAATTGAACTCCATTATATTTGTAGTTGACATATAAGTAATGTGTGTACCGAGTATAATCAAAATATCTCTAGCCATTTGGAAGTCATGCTGAAACATATATTTCCCATTGACTTGAATGGGACTTTAAACAAAAACCCAGACCCTCGCAAATGGGGGTGGGTTAAGGTTAATTAATATTATACTGTACAACCAAATTTGAAATTGGTAAGAAAGGGGAATGTGTATTAAGAAATAAACTAAAAAGAAAGCCGTAATATTTTGACTTTCAAAGAATGTTTTTTTTTCTCAAACTGTAATATACATTGTAAGGTTAACCTATAAGAGAATAAATTATGTTGAAAGTCCCAGTAATTATGGCCTCAGTGTTTTAGCATTTAATCTTGTCTAGGTCAAGCTATGCTGACATTTCCAGATGTATCCGTGAAATACACGTAGATTATTTTGTGTGTAAAACAGTCATAGTCCGACTTTTCAATGTAAGGCTGGGTTCACACCAAGTTTTTGCAATACAGTTCCTGTATATGGTTTCAAAGTGAAAACCATATGTAACCGTATTGAAAACCATATGCATTGGCTCTCCATTGAAAACTGTATGCCAAAAGATGCATTAGGTTGTGTCCGTTTTTTTCCTGTACCCAAAATCATAGTCTACCACGGTTTTTGGTCCGGGTGAAAAACTGCACAAGTTTTTTTTTTGAACATGGGAGTCAACGGGAACCGTATGTGCGTAAAGTTCCATCCGGTTTGCACTATCCGTTTTTGACACCGAAAGTTTTATTTCTTGGAATTTCAATCAAACAAGTGAAACTTAATTCCTAATGGAGTGAAAAGTTAAAAACGTATGTTTTTTTCCCCTTAAAAACGGATGCAAACGGACATAATTTTTTAAAACCGTATACGGTTTTCAACCGTATATGGGTTAAAATTTTTTACACACGTTTGAAAAATCCGTTTTTCATCAAAAAACTAATACGGAAACTGCATTGTAAAAAAGTGATGTGAACCCAGCCTAACTGTGGTAGTAAGTGAACATGTCCCCAGCAGAAGAGCAGCTGATGCGAGATTGTTCACCGAGAGCACTTTATTAGATCATCAGTCAGACGGTTTCACAAGCACACGGATGAAACATAGAATGTTTCTAATATACTACGTAAGACCAGTTCAGACTGCTGAGAACTTTCCATGTACTAAACTCTTGAAAAAGCACCATCTCCACCGCTTAAATACAGCTGCCTTTTTCAATGCAGCAAATGGGTAAATTTGACAAAAAAGCCACCATTAAGACTACATGAAAGGCTCAAGGCAACATCCTTTCAAAGCTTTGTACTTCAGTAATCAACAGATGTACTTATTCACCCCCTTCCCTCCTCCCAACAAAACCCGATCAAGAACTATTTCTGAATGGTAGGAAATAATTCCACTTTGTACATCTTTTAGTTAATCAAGACTTTCTATTCAGCAATTTGACCTTTTGTTCAAAACAGGATTATCAGTTTTTTCGCCAGTTACCAAGGGCGACTCGCATGGTGAACATAATTGCAATAATTTGCAAAACACCATGGCAACCCACATTACAACTAGGTAAATACTGGTCTTTTGTGCTACATTGTTATTTTCAGAGATGCTGAAGTCAAAGAACGAGTGACAAATGAACACAAAATTTATATTTGCTTTGTCTCAAAAGAGAAGAAAATTGATAACAAGAATTGGGGGAAACCAACTACAGCTGTAATTTCTAACTTGATTAATTAGGATGGTAACAGTCCTTAACAGTATATTCAACAAACAGCCCTGACTTTGTTTCTCCACCCACCTCTCTCCTTAACAGAACCACCAGCCTTGCCCTCCCCTCCTTTTCACCTCCACCCCAGACACATTTTTTCAGCTTGGAGAACAAACATCCCCATTTGCTCTTTTCTTCAACTTAATGGAATCCTTAATTACAGAATACTGTTCCCCTGCTCTTCATTACACTGAAAACAGAGACTGCCAGAGCAGACAGGGGTAGCTACAGTCACTTTGCCTGCTTCTCTTGGACCCAGCAGGCTTGATGACTGACCACATTTTTCGCACATCAGCAGCTGTTCCACGACAGACAAAAGGGGGTAAAAAAGCCCCTGCTACTTAAGATCACTAAAGCTACGAGATGACATTTTATTAAATTCTGAGCCCTTAGATGGGAAAACATTTCAAAAAGTGAGCAATCGCTGAGGAAAAATTATTTACTCCAAAGACACCAGGAAATTTTCTTCTATAAATTGTCCTGAGACCTTTGACAAACAGCCTTCAAATTACTTTGTAACATTTCAATTGTCTGCGCTTTCTATTGCAAGTGGTTGACTGAACAAAGGAGGTTACGTAGACAAAACTACAAAAGGATTATTATACACAGTCATGGCTATATATACGGAGAAATTTAGATTTTCCACTACCAGATTTTCCTACTTTAGAGGTTTTTTAAAAAAAAAAAAATCTTTTAGTCAGATGTTTCTATGGTAAAAATTCATCAAATTTAGGCAAATACTCAATGGGGGGAGATTGAACAAAACCTGTCAAGAGGAAATGGTGCTGAGTTGCCCATAGCAACTCATCAGCTCATCTTTCATTTCTCAGAGGCCTCTTACAAAATGAAAGAAGTGATCTGATTGGTTGCTATGGGCAACTCAGCAACTATTCCTCTGGACAGGAATAGTTCCATCATGCTGCAAAAAGCCTTATCCATTACCAAACTGCTCCTTAATCGTTCGGCCATATGGCTGTTGAAGGATGTTTAGATACCATTCCTTAAAGGGGTACTCCGGCCCGGAGACATCTTATCCCCCACCGCGGGGGTCCCGCCGCTGGGGCACCCCACAATCTTGTATTCGCCATCCACCTGTTTGATCTGCATGCTGCGGTGCCAGCTCACAAACAGCCGGGTTGCGACCATGGAGCCGGAATATTGTGACGTCATGACTCCGCCCCTGTGTGACGTCACCCCCCGCCCCCGTTATGCAAGTCTATGGGAGGGGGCGTCATGGAAAAAAAACAGCATGTGGTCTGAGGATCTCATCTCGGTACCTAATGGCAGTCAGGCTGCCTCTGGCAAGCACATGGAGGGCTGTGCGGCCTCTCAAAGAAATGCCACCCCAAACATTACTGACCCACCGCCAAACCGGTCATGCTGGAGGATGTTGCAGGCAGAAGAATCTTCTCCACGGCGCCTTCAGACTCTGTTGAGCCTGTCACGTGCTCAGTGTGAATCTGCTTTCATCTGTGAAGAGCACAGGGCACCAGTGGCAAATTTGCCAATCTTGGGGTTCTCTGGCAAATGCCAAACGTCCTGCACGGTGTTGGGTTGTAAGCACAACACCCAACCTGTAGACGTTGGGCCCTCATACCACCCTCATGGAATCTGTTTCTGCTGTTTGAGTGGATACATGCACACTTGTGGTCTGCTGGAGGACATTTTGCAGGGCTCTGGCAATGCTTCTCCTGCTCCTCCTTGCACAAAGGTGGAGGTAGCGGTCCTGCTGCTGGGTTGTTGCCCTCCTACGGCCACCCCCACGTCTCCTGATGTACTGGCCTGTCTCCTGGTATCAATGCTGACATACACCGCAAACCTTTTTGCCACAGCTCGCATTGATGTGCCATCCTGGATGAGCTGCACTACCTGAGCCACTTGTGTGGGTTGTAGACCCCATCTCATGCTACCACTAGAGTGAAAGCACAGTCAGCATTCAAAAGTGACCAAAACATCAGCCAGGAAGCATGGGAACTGAAAAGTGGCCTGTGATCACCACAACAGCATGTGAAATTGATCGTCAATCAGTGTTGCTTCCTGAGTGGACAGTATGATTTCACAGAAGTGTGATTGACTTGGAGTTACATTGTGTTTAAATGTTCCCTTTATATTTTTGAGCAGTGTATATGGCAGTGTTCTAAGGCAAAATTGTAAGTGAAAAATGACCCCCACGCACAGGAATGGCCTCTAAAGGAGACTTTACTGTTGGCATGACACAGGATTCATGGTAGTGCTTTCCTTTTCTTCTCCAGACAATGTTTATTCTTGATGTCACAAACAGTCTGAGGAGGCTTCAGCAGAGAAAATAACCTTGCCCCAGTCCTGTGCAGCCTAATCCCCGTACTAATGCAGAATGTCAGTCTGTCCTTGAGGTTTTTCTTGGAGAGAAGTGGCTTCTTTGCTGCCTTTTTTGACACTAGAACGGCCTTAAAAAAAAAAAGCCTGTGCATGCAGATACACTGACACCTGCCAGCTAACACCTACCTACCGACTATTCTTGAGCAAGCTCTGCACTGGTGTTAAACTGATCCTGTAGCTGAATCCTCTTTAGGAGAAAGTCCTGGCACTTGCTGGTCATCCTTTTAACATCCGAATAATACAGAAGAATTTGATCATTAACAAAGGCTTTTTTCAGCGTAATTGTGCATCATGTCATATGACAAAAATGATAACTAGGTGGATCAGTGAACAAAACATTAACATTTTTGGATCCATGGCCAGGAAACTCCCCGGTTCTCAATACTTATTATAAACCTGTGGTAAATTCTCAAAAATAAGGGTGGACAAACAAAACCACAGATGTTGTGATAAACCCCAAGCACTGATTAGGCAAGAATGGGTTATCAACATTCAGGATTTGGCCCAGAAGCTGATATCTATCATGCCAGGGCGAATTACTTTCTTATAGGTCTTGAAAAAGAAGCATCAACAGTATAAATATTGGGGGAAATTATGAAACCTTTGTGCAAGGTAACAATGGAAATTTTAAAAGGCCAGTGGAAAAATGAAAGCTGGAAGCTGATTGGTTGCTATGGGCAACTACTCCGTTGCTTTGCACAAAGTTTATTTGGTCAAGACTATTCAGCATTCAGAGAAGACAAACATTTGTCTTTGATGGCATTCAAAAAGTAGTAAGAACAAGTCTGCCACGTATTGACTACATGTGTATCACAATGAACGCGAATGCTCCACATTCCAATAGCTACCAATAATTGCTCTTCTATGCTTGCAGGATCTGCTGTATTTTTTTTTATATGAACTCCTACAGACCACTGGCAGCTGAGCCTGAAGTAGGAAAATCAAAGCAGTCACAAATGGGGAAAGGTATGCATAACAGAAATCCTGTATCATTCATTTTGCAAAACTTGTCAATCATGCCATGTGCCAATACAACATAATTAATCTGTGGTAGAGTGGCAGGAAATCTGCAGCAAAATCTGCGTGTGCTACAGTGTGGATATTCACTTATATGGATACGTTCACACAATTATAATATGCCCACATTTCTGCACCTGTTTTATCACCAGAAACCTTGGCCCAAGCGCAAATCGACAGCATTCTAGACCCTTATGACAGCGTTAGCTCAGGTCATTAACCTTTTAACCTGTTAAGGATGCAGGAAATACAGGTACACCATTGCGTCCCACTCCTTAAAGGGGTACTCCACTTTAAATCAACTGGTGCCAGATAGTTAAACAGATATGTAAATTACTTTTATTTAAAATCTTAATCCTTCCAGTACTTATCAGCTTCTATATGCTCCACAGGAAGTTGTTTTCTTTTTGAATTTCTTTTTTGCCTGACCACAGTGCCCTCTGCTGACACTTCTGTCCCATTTAGGAACTGTCCAGAGCAGGAGCAAATGCCCATAGCAAACCTATGCTGCTCTTGAAAGTTCCTGACACTGACAGAGGTGTCAGTAGAGAGCACTGCTGTCAGACTGAAAAGAAATTAAAAATAAAAGAACTTGGTGTTTAACATACAGCAGCTGATAAGTACTGGAAGGGTTAACATTTTTAAATAGAATTTAAAAATCTGTTTATCTGGCATCAACTGTTTTCCACTGGAGTACCCCTTTAAGTCTTTAAAGGGTTAAAGACACAACCCATTTTGGCCTTAAGGACGAGGCAAATTTTTCCCTCATCAGCATCTAAAAATCATACCTCGTTTATATTTCTATCCACAGACCCATATGAGGGCTTGTTTTTTGTGTGACCAATTGCACTATGTAATGACACCACTCATTTTATTATAAAATGTATGGCAAAGTCAAAAAAAATATTTGTGTAGGGATATTGAAAGATTTAGTTTTTACGTTGTACACTTTACGATAACAATTATATGTTTTATTTATTCTGTGGCTTAATACAATTAAAATGATACCCATGGTTAAATATATTTCTATTATTGTACTGCTTTTGACCCCTTACAGGGGTACTCTGCCCCTGGTATCTTATCCCCTATCCAAAGAATAGGGGATAAGATGTTAGATCGCCGCAGTCCCGCTGCTGCGGCACCCCGCCGTCATTACTGCACAGAGCGAGTTTGCTCTATGCGTAATGACGGGCGATACAGGGGCCGGAGCAGCGTGACGTCATGGCACGGCCCCTCATGACATCACGGCCCGTCCCCTTAATGAAAGTCTATGTCAGGGGGCGTGACGACCGCCACGCCCCCTCCCATAGAATTGTATTGCGCCACGCCCCCTCCCCTGTATTGCGCATCATTACGTGCAGAGCGAACTCGCTCTGCGCAGTAATGATAGCGGGGTGCTGCAGCAGCAATCCCCGGGGTCCCCAGCAGCGGGACCCCGGCGATCTGACATCTGATCCCCTATCCTTTGGATAGGGGATAAGATGTCTAGGGGAGGAGTACCCCTTTAAGGACGCAGCCCATTTTGACCCTAAGGATGCAGGCATTTTTTGCAAATCCGACCTGTGTCACTTTATCCATAACTCTGGGATGCCTTTACTTATTCTGATTCAGAGATTGCTTTTTCGTGATATATTCTACTTTAAGATAGTGGTAAATTTTCGTCGATACTTATATAATTTCTTGGTGAAAAGTTCCAAAATTTCGTGAAAATTGAGCATCTACACCCCACATAATTATGGAATAGCGCCGTGGAAATGAAAAATAAAATTTTTTACACTAAAATTCTGGTGTATCCCCTAATTTTTTATTTTTACATGGAATAATTGGCGAAATTTTCTCCTAAGTATTGAAATAACCCAAATGGGGACGTAAACTGTTCAGGGGGCACGTGGCAGGGCTCAGGAGGCAAGAAGAGCCTTTTGGCCAGAGAATTTAGCTGGAATAGTTTTTGGGGGCCATGTCACATTTATAAAGCCCCCATGGTGTCCAGACAGTTGAAACCATCCACATGTGACACCTCTCATGTAATATAATATGGGGTGCGGTGAGCTTTAACACCACACTGGCATTTGACACATTTTTGGAAACGTTCCCTGTGAATATGAAAAAAAAAATATATATATATATATATATATTTTCTTGGACAACTGTTCCAAAAATCTGTCAGACACCTATAGGGTGTAAATGCTCACTGCACCCCTTGTTACATTCTTTAAGGGGTGCAGTTTCCAAAATGGGTCACTTTTCCTACGTTTATGTCAGAACCGAGGCAACTATCAGACACCCCTGTGCAAATCACTCAATTTAGGCCTGTGTACATGGCACTCTCTCACTTCTGAGCCCTGTTGTGCACCCGCACTTTACGTCCACATATGGGGTATTTCCGTACACAGGAGAAAATCCTGGTGAGGATATTCAGTGTTTACACACTGATTAGAAGCTCAGTTTATTTCATTTATTTTATATTGATCGGCATTAGCACCTGCAGTGTGCACTGCCTTTTACTGATACGCCAACAGGACCATTTTGCAATTAAAAACCAAAGCTACTACACCCTACATGTTTCGCCACTGTATATGTGGCTTTCTCAAGGATGACTTTAGTAGACTGAGTGAGGGCAGAGCGGGTGCACCTCCCAGTAGGGGCAGTGATTGATCGTCCGGTCCCGGCTGACCAATCACCTTGATGGTGAGGTGGCATCCCTGCCACCCCGCTCCTGCTGCATCGGGGTGATTGGTGCTGTCTCTGACAGCACCAATCACCCTTATTTTGAGGGGTATCGGGTCACCCGATTGTCCTGGAAATGCCATGATTTGCTGGTCTGAATTGACCGGCGAATAACAGCGATCCCCGTCAAGGTGGGGTCTCAGGACCCCCTGGGCTATATGTCGTGATGGCTGCTGTTAGATAACAGCAGCCATCCCTGCCCGATCACAGCGCCCGGAGACGCGGTGATCACAGAACGCAGTGCCATAAATGTAAGGCGCTGTGCGCTCTTAGCTGAGTCGTACATTTACGGCACTCATCCTTAAGGGGTTAAAAAAATTTTTTGTGTGTGCAAAATTTGTATGTTTAAAATTGCCCTAATTTGACCACCTATAACTTATGTTTCTGTATACAGGGCTGTATGAGGGCATTTTTTGCATTGTGATCTGTAGTTTTTATCGGTACCACTTTCACATATATGTGACTTTTTATTTGTTTCATATAAAAAAAAACATCATTAAATGTGATGTGACAAAAAAGCAGCAATTTTGGACTTTTTTTTTTTTACATTGATGCCATTCACCTTACGGGATCATTAACCCCTTAAGGACCCGTTTTTTTTCCGTTTTTTGCATTTTCGTTTTTTGCTCTTTGCCTTTAAAAAATCATAACTTGTAATTTTGCACCTAAAAATCCATATGATTGCTTATTTTTTGCACCACCAATTCTACTTTGTAATGACATCAGTCATTTTGCCCAAAAATCTACGGTGAAAGGAAAAAAAAAAATTGTGAGACAAAATTGAAAAAACAAACAAACCCCATTTTGTAACTTTTGGGGGCTTCCGTTTCTACGTAGTACATTTTTCGGTAAAAATGACACCTTATCTTTATTCTGTAGGTCCATATGATTAAAATTATACCCTTCTTATATAGGTTTGATTTTGTCGTACTTCTGGAAAATTTATACGTTTAAAATTGTCATCTTCTGACCCCTATAATTTTTTTATTTTTCCGCGTATGGGGTGGTATGAGGGCTCATTTTTTGCGCCGTGATCTGAAGTTTTCAACGGTACCATTTGTGCATTGATAGGAAATTTTTTCATGATATAAAAAGTGACAAAAAATGCACTATTTTGTACTTTGGAATTTTTTTGCACGTACACCATTGACCGTGCTGTTTAATTAACAATATAGTTTTATAATCCGGACATTTCCGCACGCGGCGATACCATATATGTTTATTTTTATTTACACAGTGTTTTTTTTATTTATGGGAAAAGGGGGGCGATTCAAACTTTTAATAGGGAAGGGGTTAAATGATCTTTTTTCACTTTTTTTTTTTTGCAATGTTATAGCTCCCATAGGGACCTATAACACTGCACACACTGAGCTTTTACATTGATCACTGGTTTCTCGTAGGAAATCAGTGATCAATGATTCTGCTGCTTAACTGCTCATGCCTGGATCTCAGGCACTGAGCAGTCATTCGGCGATCGGACAGCGAGGAGGCAGGTAGGGACCCTTCAGCTGTCCGGGATGCCGCGATTTCACCGCGGCTATCCCGAACAGCTCCCTGAGCTAACCGGCATGGTTTCACTTTCACTTTAGATGCGGCGGTTAACTTCGAACGCCGCGTCTAAAGGGTTAATAGCGCGCGGCACCGCAATCCATGCCGCGCTTTTAGCCACGGGTCCCGGCCGTTGTTAGAAGCCGGGCCCGACCCGCTATGACCCACACGCCGTGGCCCCGCGTTATAAATCGGGAGCAGACACATGACGTTCCAGTACGCTTAAGGGGTTAACATAATATTTTGATTGTGTGGAAATTTACGCACGCGATAGGAAATATGTTTATAATTTTAATTTTTTTTAAATGGAACAAAGTGGCCATTTCATTTATTTTTTTTTATTGGGGGAGGGACTTTTTCTGAAATCTTTAGATTGCAGATACTGAGCAGTGCTATGCATAGAACTAGGGCTGCACGATATGGGGAAAATGTGCGATTGCGATTATGAGCCTAAATATTGCGAGTTCGATGTGCTATGCAATATAATTAATAAATGGTGAAATCCCCCCATTTCACATCTATCCACCTATTTTATGCCCACCACCCATTTCACATCTCCCCCCATTCCTCCCCCCGCCCGTCACATTATTTTCCCCCCATCACATATCCCCGTCACAATCTCTTCTCCCTGTGCCCTTTTACTTAGCTCAGTGTTTTTCTACAAGTGTGCCTCCAGCTGTTGTGAAACTACTACTTCCAGCATGCCCGGACAGCCCGAGTTGTAGTTTTGCAACAACTGGAGACACGCTGGTTGGGAAACACTGACTTTTAGTATTTTTTTTTTTTTTTACCTGCTCTGGCCGGCCCCCGCCTGCAGCAGCACACGGAAGCCTGCCCGAGCAGATAATCGCAAGTTTTCCCAGTGGGGCCGTATCGCTATAATCGCAAAAATCGCGATTTGATTGCTTTTGCGATATATCGTGCAACCCTACAAAGAACAGATCAGTATTATCGGTGATCTACTTCCCTGGTCTGCTGGAAGGAAGACCAGAGAGGAGGGGAGGGGGGGGGCAGGAGATTGTGGGGGTCCCAGCTGTCGGACCCCCTGGATCAAATACGAATCCCCTATCCAGTGGATAGGGGATAAGTGTATTTGGGCTGCAAATTTCCTTTAATAAATCTGGGCCACTGACGAGTCACATGACTGGAACTCTACATGGAAGTCAATGGAAGAGAGGCACGATTGCTGCAATACACTTACCATGGGGTCTAACATTTTAGATCATTGAAAAATTTTCTATTGCTGATAAAGACACACAAAGTTGTCCATATTACACAACCACTCTGCTCACTGCAATAAAATAATGTTCAGATAGCCTTACTGTACCATTGGGTTTAGTCTATGTTCATTGTTTTTACTAACTGTTAAAAAACAAAATAAATTAAAAAGTCTGTCTTTTTCTTACATTTTATAGCAGTACATGTGTTATACAGCACAAATTGTTTGAACATGGGCTAAATGTGTAGTTTTCTTCATAAAAGAAAGGCTTGTTAACCCTTTAAGGACTCAGCCTTAAGGACTTTTTTGCAATTCTGACCACTGTCACTTAATGCATTAATAACTCTGGGATGCTTTTACCGATTATTCTGATTCAGATATTGTTTTTTCGTGACATATTCTACTTTAACACAGTGGTAAATTTTGATCGTTACTTGCATCATTTCTTTGTGAAAAATCCCAAAATGTCATGAAAATTTAGCATTTTTCTAACTTTGAAACTCTCTTCTTGTAAGGAAAATGGATATTCCAAATATATTGTATTTGTGAATCAAAATATAATTTGTCTACTATATTTGCATCATAAAGTTGACATGTTTTTACTTTTGGAAGACATCAGAGGGCTTCAAAGTACAGCAGCAATTTTCCACAACATTTTCAAAATCGGAATTTTTCAGGCAACAGTTCAGTTTTGAAGTGGATTTGAGGTGTCTTATTAGATATATCCAATAAATGACCCCATTATAAAAACTGCACCCTCCAAAGTATTCAAAATGACATTCAGAAAGTGTTTTAACCCTTTAGGTGTTTCACAGGAATAGCAGCAAGGTAAAAGAGAAAATTCAAAATCTTCATTTTTTACACTCGCATGTTCTTGTAGACCCAATTTTTGAAATTTTGCAAGGGGTAAAAGGAGAAAAAGCCCCCCAAAATTTGTAACCCTATTTCTCTCGAGTAAGGAAATACCTCATATGTGGATGTCAAGTGCTCTGTGGGTGCACTACAAGGCTCAGAAGGGAAGGAGCGACAATGGGAATTTGGAGAGTGAGTTTTTCTGAAATGGTTTTTGGGGAGTAGGTCACATTTAGGAAGCCCCTATGGTGCCAGAACAGCAGAACCCCCCCCCCCCCAAGTGGCATACTATTTTGGAAACTACACCCCCCCCCAAGGAAACAAGGGGTACAGTGAGCCTTAAAGGAGCAGTCCAGTAGTGAACAAGTGGTGAACAACTTATCCCCTATCCTAAGGATAGGGGATAAGTTGCAGATCAAGGGGGGTCCGACCGCTGGTGCCCCCCGCGTTCTTCTGTACGGGGCCCCGACAGCCCGCGCGAAGGGGGCGTGTCGACCCCCGCACGAAGCGGCGGCTGACACGCCCCCTCAATACAACTCTATGGCAGAGCCGGAGTGCTGCCTTCGGTAATCTCCGGCTCTGCCATAGCGATGTATTGAGGGGGCGTGTCAGCCGCCGCTTCGTGCGGGGGTCGACACCCGCTATCTGGCCGGAGAGCCTGGCCCCCGTACAAAGAGATCGCAGGGGGCCCCAGCGGTCGGACCCCCTGCGATCCCTAGGATAGGGGATAAGTTTTTCACCACTGGACTACCCCTTTAACACCCCACAGGTGTTTGATGACTTTTCGTTAAAGTCGGATGTGTAAATGATTTTATTTATTTTTTCACTAAAATGCAGGTTTTCCAAGGGGTTATAGGAGAAAATTCCCCCCAAAACTTGTAACCCCATCTCTTCTGAGTATGGAAATACCCCATGTGTGGTCGTCAAGTGCTCTGCTGGCGCACTACAATGCTCAGAAGAGAAGAAGTCACATTTGGCTTTTGGAAAGCAAATTTTGCTGAAATAGTTTTTGGGGGGCATGTCGCATTTAGGAAGCCCCTATGGTGCCAGAACAGCAAAAAAAAAAAAATAAATAAATAAAATAAAACCACATGGCATACTATTTTGGATACTACACTCCTCAAGGAACGTAACAAGGCGTACAGTGAGCCTTAACACCTCACAGGTTAGGGATCGACAGATATTGATTTTTTAGGGCAGATACCGATAACGATAATCATGTACCTTGCAGGCCGATCGTCCATAATTTATACCGATATTCCGGTATAAATTATCGGCTATACACCACCCCCCCGCCTGGGCAGAAGCCACTGCAGATCAATGATTTAAAGCGGGCGCTTTAAATCAATGAACTGCAGCAGCTTTTGTGGGGCCAGAGACAGCTGCCGCCACCCGCATCTCTCCCCCTGCCTGTGCTGGGGTCCTCCCTAGTCCAACCACCACCGCAGCCCCATTGCCTCCCCCATCCCTGGTGTTATAATTACCTTTTCCCGGGGTCCGCGATACTTCCGGCTCCGGCGGCGTCCTGCGCTGTCACTTTGCGCACTGACGGGGACGTCGCATTGAGGATGTCACTCGTCATTGCGTAGCGCACAGCAACAGTGCAGGACGCCACAGGAGCCAGAAGTATCGCGGACCCCGGGAACAGGTAATTATAACACCGGGGATGGGGGAGGAGATGGGGCATCGGCGGCGGCGGTATGTAGCCAGAGGATGGGTGAGGCAATGGGGCAGCGGCGGCATATGGCCAGAGGATGGGGGAGGCAATAAGGCAGTGGCGCCGGTGGTCGTCTCTGGCCGGGGGCAGGCCGAAACGGGGCGGCATTATCGGCAAAGTAATTGCCGATACCGATAATTTCCAAAATCGTGAATATCGGCGTATAATATCAGCCAAACCGATAATCGGTCGATCCCTACCACAGGTGTTTGACAAATTTCTGCTAAAGTTGGACATGAAAATGAAAAATTAGATTTTTTCACTAAAATGCTGGTGTTACTCCAAATTTTTCATTATCACAAGGGGTAATTGGAGAAAAAGCCTCCCAAAAATTTGTAACCACATTTCTTCTGAGTATGGAAATACCCCATACATGGATGTAAAGTGCTCTGCTGGCGCACTACAATGCTCAGAAATGGAGGAGCGCCATTGGGCTTTTGGTGAGAGAATTTGGTTGGAATAGAAGTGGGAGGCCATGTGTGTTTACAAAGCCCCCCGTGGTGCCTGAACAGTGGACCCCCCACATGTGACCCCATTTTGGAAACTACACCCCTCACAGAATTTAATAAGGGGTGCAGTGAACATTTACACCCCACTGGTGTTTGACAGATCTTTGGAACAGTGGGCTGTGCAAATGAAAAATATAATTTTTCATTTTTACTGACCACTGTTCCAAAAATCTGTCAGACACCTGTGGGGCATAAATGCTCAATGTACCCCTTATTACATTACGTGAGGGGTGTAGTTTCCAAAATGGGGTCACATGTGGGGGGTCCACTGTTCTTGCACTATGGTGGCTTTGTAAACACACATGGCCTTCAATTTTCAGAAACCTTCTCTTGCCAAAAGCCCAATGGCGCTGCTCCTCTTCTGAGCATTGTAGTTCGCCCGCAGTGCACTTTACATCCATATATGGGGTATGTTCTTACTCAGAAGAAATGGGGATACAAATGTTGGGGGGCTTTTTTCCTATTCTCCCTTGTGAAAATGAAAAATGTAGGGTAACATCAGCATTTTTGTGAAAAATTTTTTTTTTTTCACATCCAACTTTAATGAAAATTTGTCAAACACATGTGGGGTGTTAAGGCTCACTATACCCCTTGCTACATTCCGTGAAGGGTGTAATTTCCAAAATGGGAGTCATGTGGGTATTTATTGTTTTGTGTTTATTTCAGAACCGCTGTAAAATCAGCCACCCCTGTGCAAATCACCAATTTAGACCTCAAAATGTAGTGTTTTACTTTTTATTTTGTGTAGTATAGAGTTCACACGGTCGGTTTACGGTGAGTTTCTCGCTGGGAGTCTGAGCTGCAGTGGAAAATTTGCCAATTTTAAACTTGCAGCAGAACTCGTTGTAAACCTGCCCGTGTGCCCGTACATTCACATGGGGGCGGGGGGGCAAACCTCCAGCTGTTGCTAAACTACAACTCCCAGCATGCACTGACAGACCATACATGCTGGGAGTTGTAGTTATGCAACAGCTAGAGCCACATTGGTTGGAAACACAGAGCTTCATCTCCTGCTGTATACTGCCGCTGGGACCGCCGCTGTATCCTGGACAAGGTAGGAGACCCCCGCCGGGGCCGGTCTACGCTCCGATCGCCGCCCAGCAGGGCTATGATTGGTCGGTCGTTCCGACCGTTCAATCACGTGATCGTGAGGCGGCACCCGTGCCACCTCACTCCTGCTGAGTTAGGGGGAATGGGGCTGTCTCGGACAGCCCCATTCACCCTTCTTTTCTGGGTCACCAGAGACCCGATTGGCCGCAAATTGCAGGTCTGATATGGAGGTCTGATACGCGCGATATGGGGGGGGACCTCAGGACCCCCCTGGGTGATATGCTGGGATGCCTGCTGAACGATATCAGCAGGCATCCCGGTCCGGTCCCTGCCTGGCGAGCGGCAGGGGCCAGGTGAAAGAAGGGCGTACCCATACGCCCTGAGTCCTTAAGGACTCGGGCATATGGATATGCCCTGTGTCCTTAACCCCTTAAGGATCCATGACGTACGCGTACGTCATGAGTCCAAGTCCTGCGATATAACGCACGGTCGACAACGTTTTTGCCTGCGGTCGGGAAACCGCATACGGCCGAAAACGCAGCCGACCGGAGGCTGCGGTTCACTCCGGTTGGCTCATGGACATGCATTAAATACAGTTCCCCTATACGGCTGAGTGCGGGCACCGCGATTAAGCCCCGCCCACCCCTCCTCCCAGCCGTATACGGGAACCGTAGTTCAAATTGTAGTGTGAACCCAGCCTCACCCGGCATTTCCAAGAATTAAAAAAAACAAAAAACTGATCAGAACATGGTACCGCTAAAAACTTCAGATCACAGCGCAAAAAATGAGCCCTCACAGCGCCCTGAACACAGAAAAATAAAAAAGTTATAGGGGTCAGAAGATGACCATTTTAAACGTATACATTTTCCTGCATGCATTCATGATTTTTTTCTGAAGTGATACAAAATCAAACCTATACAAGTAGGGTATCACTTTAACCGTATGGACCTACAGAATAAAGATAAGGTGTCATTTTTGCCGAAAAATGTACTGCGTAAAAACGGAAGCCCCCAAAACTTACAAAATAGTGTTTTTTTCATAAATTTTTTCGCACTGATTTTTTTCCCGTTTAACCGTACATTTTTGGGTAAAATGACTAATTTCATTACAAAGTAGAATTAGTGACGCAAAAAAAAAGACATCATATAGAATTTTAGGTGAAAATTTTAAAGAGTTATGATTTTTTTAAGTTAAGGAGGAAACATTGAATATGAAAAAACGAAAAAAGCCGGGTCCTTAAGGGGTTTAAGAGTACCTGTCAGATCCCACAAAAAAAACAAACATTTTTTTAAATATATCATTCAGTACCTAATCCTGACCATGTACATCTATTATTTATTACACTTTTAATCTAGATCACTTGTCTGAAATCCTCTCAAATGGAGGGGGCGTGGCCTCATTGTGCAGGTCTCCGCCCCCTCCCTCAGTATGCTGTCTGCTCACATCTCCCCTAGCATTAGTAAAACTACAACTCCCAGCTTGTCCTCACCGACACAAGCTGACAATGAGAGGATTTTTCCTCCAGCTATGAGCCCTGCGCTCACAGCTGTCAATCAAGGAAGTGTGTCCATGACATAGGTGATGATGCATGGACACAGCAGGACTAGTATGTGTCCAAAGCAGGCAAGGGGAACAGTTGTTTGACTGTTTTTTTCAGTATGAAATACAGAAAATTTTCTAATGAAAGCAATTGCAAAACCTTTACAACATATCAAAAGTTTCTGTATCTGACAGTGCCCATTTAAGGGCATTAAACGTAAATGTACATTCTGATCCACTGGTACTTAGCGCACTAGGACGTACATTTACGTCATATACATTACGCGAGCAAAGGAGCAATGCTTGCATCATGCACGGCAGGTCCCGGCTGCCATCAGCAGCCAGGGATGGCGGGTAATGACAGACATCAGCAATCGTCCCCCCATAAAATTGTAAATCGCCCTTTTTCCCATATTACCCTCAAAAGTGTAAAAAAAAAAAAAAAAGTTAACATATTTGGTATTGCCACGTACATAATTGTCCACAGAAGAAAACATGTCATTTTTACTGTGAAGTGTTGAGCGTAAATATGAAACCCTCCAATTTTCAATTTCCTCACAAAAAAATAATGATTTGGGTTTGCTGTAAATTTTATGGTAAAATGAGTGATGTCATTTAAGTACAATTGGTTACCAAAAAACAAGCCCTCACATGGGTCTGTGGATGGAAATATAAAAAATTTGTTATGATTTTTAGAAGGCAAGGAGGAAAAAACAAAACACAAAAATAAAATTGGCTGTGCCCTTAAGGCCAAAATGGGCTGTGTCCTTAAAGGACATCTGTAGTGTAAAATAACTTATCCCCTATCTGAAGGATCCGAAGGACCCCACGATCTCCTGTACGGGGCCCTTATCTATAACTTAGGGGATAAGTTATTTTGCACTACAGATGTCCTTTAAGGGGTTAAAGTAAGGCTTACATTTTTTACTTAGCCATGTCTAGCTCTATCATTTTATCTGAGAATAAAAAAAACTATCGAAAACAAAAAAAAATACCCATAAATATTGAATTTACCTACTTTATGTTAAACATTTATCCAATTCATAGCCTATTAATATTTTAAATTCTAAGACAACTTAGGATACAATCTCACATTGTTACAGGATATAAAACCTAATTGCATTCATCAACCTTATAACATGCCAGTGAACGATTTTCACATAAAACTAAAAGCTATGTAAAGTATCTGAAGCCTTCAGGAAACACGACTGGTATCAGTGCCTACTGTATTATAGGGGACACTACTCAACTCCTTAAGCCACCATATTTGCACAGGTGCATATGTTCACAAGCACTTGTGTTCTAACAACATAGATATGAACAAATACAGATGAACTCTGTACTGGTTTTTATAAACACCTATGTTAAAGATTAATTTCATCTACATGGACAGAGATGCAGGCCAAATTGCATTGGGAGCAACAATGATTTTATAACTGAAATGCACGTTATATTGGACAATAAAAAGTGCAACCAATCATCTAGTCTGAACTAAATCTGAACTATCAATAATAAAACACCAAATAATGTATGTCCCCTTGTTCATTTTACACTTAGACCTTATGCATATGGCCATGTTTAGGATTTCTATTACACATAGTATTAATCAACTAAAGCCTTCTTATTCCTATGTAGGCATGGCATATTGAACTACAGAGGTTATCTTTGACAGGTAATACATACCCATAGGCATCTGTGTGTGTCATTCTGAAGGTCAGTATACACAACTCAGCATAATTTATAAAATGACTAGGCAGTTGCAGACTAGGACCTAATCCAGATTATAAGTAGAACACACAGAAGAGAGTTAAAAACTCAAAAAAAATAAAAATAAAAATACGTTTTGGCTCTAAGGCTTGGTTTGCACATGTTATTTTGGTATGTATTTCTAGCCAAAACTAGGAGTGGAATCGACAGAGAAAACTATAATGAAAACCCCTGTAAGCTGGTTTCACAAAGGTGTACTACAGACATTTTACTTGCCACCGTATACTGCTGCAAGTCCTGGCCAAACTACATTTCTGCTGACCTGAATTGATAGCTGTTGGTTCGGATCATCAGACCCATGGTCAAGCATATACTTATTGACATAATGGACACAAAAATGCAATCATATTACGCTTATGTGAAACTGGCCTAAGGTGGAGTGACTATTGACTGCCACAGTAGTTTACCTCAGCTGACCTTTGTAGCTAAAATGTATGAAATGCTTTTGTGTTACATGACAGCTTCCCTATAGAAACAGTTCATTCTTTAAGGCAACAATGGTTGTTACCAATACCTGCTGTAAGAAACATAAAATACCAGCCTTGTTTGCATCATGCATTGGTATAAAAACAGTATAAGCAGTTAAGTCATATGGGTAAGCTCAAAGACTACACAGCAAATACTTCAAAGGAGATTTGAGATGCCCAAGAAAACACCCGGAGCATCTACTGGTACAAGTCATTCACCAGGCAAAAGCCTGATGATACATGATCACATGGGAACCACATCAACAGGTGGACTAATACGCATACTTCCTTCTCACATTTGTGGGACAATCTTCCTGTCATCTTTGTGGTTGAGCCAAGACACTGAATGTATGTAGCACAGAGAAGGTGTGACAAGAATCTCCACCAGCCAGCTGGGCATATGAATTATCTAGGATTAATCGTCTGAAGGAAGCAAACTGCCTGATACACTTCTAACCTCTGAAACTTAAGACAAAGTCTGGAGGACAGAAATACAGAGATCCTGGTTCTACCCAAAGACAAGTGGAGAGAGATTAATGTTGGGATACTAATGTCTGCACTATATTGTATTACAGTCCAGAGGCTTTGAAATACTTCATTTTATTTAGTTCTTATTTATTTATTTTAACAGACAGATATAAGAGGTCACAAAAAAATAAATAAAATGCAAAAGACCATGATGGAGATTTATTCAAACCTGTCCAGAGGAAAATATGTTTCAGAGGCCTTTTCAAAAATGAAAGAAGAAATTTGATTGGTTGCTATGGGCAACTCAGCAACTTTTCCTCTGAACAGGTTTTGATAAATCTCCCCCCATATCTGCATTTTGGGATCAAATGATATGTTAGTAAGGCTATGTTTTAGGGATCGACTGATTATTGGTTTGGCCGATAATCACGATTTTGGACGTTATCGGTATCCCCCATGCGGGGGCAGAGGGGATGCGGTGCACCAGGTTGTGTCGCCGGGGGGGATAAATAGCCGTTAACAACTTATACCAGAATATCGGTATAAGTTATCGGCTATCGGCCCTAACCTCCACAAAATATCGGTAACGGCCCTAAAAAAATGATATCGGTCGATTCCTATTATGTTTACGCCACTTTTAGAACCAACATTTGATGTATATGCTGTTAAAAGGTCCTAACACATACACCAAACATTTCCATAGGGCTTTATTCACCAATAGAGGCCAATTGGAGTCATCTTTTGGCCTCTGTCAGGATAGCAGATGTTCGTATTTGTTTGTTTTTGGGAACATATACCACTGTATGTTCTTACTTTAATTTGGCTTTATCCACTTGCTGCAAATGGACGTTCATTAACGTCCATTTGCGGTTCCCGAGGTATGACGTGCGGTCAGCAGGTGAGCGCGCATCATACCCAGTGGGTCCTGGTTGCTATAGGCAACCAGGACCCACGGCTAATGCCGGACATTGACGATCGGGCTGATGTCCGGCATTGACCCTTTAGACATGGCAATCAAACTTGATCGCAGAGTCTAAAACTAAAGTAAACATTGCCGGTTAGCTCAGTGGTGCTGTTCTGGACCGCTGTGGTTAACAGTTGCAGGACGCAAGGAGAACCTCTGCGATCCAGGCAGGAGCAGCCGAGCGGCGACAACACTAATCAATGCCATGCTATAGCATGGCAGTGTATATGAAAGACAGGCGGGCTCAGCACCACATGAAAAGGGGTGCTATTAAGCGTATCAACCAACAAGCACTACACCAAAAAAGGAAAAGAGATACGCAATATAATAAACACCCACAATTGCTACATATCAAACAAGGTTATCTTTGTTGCACATAAGTATATACAAAACGCAGATAATACAATTAAAATCAATTAAAAGGCCCAAATGGCCACTGCACAAACAAGGGGGGACCCCCTGTAAAAAGGGGGGGAACCCGACCCAGGGCACCTGCCGCCACAAATAAATAGGTTATGAGCCTATCATATTGCAAAAGTATTATATCAATACAGTCCTATCCAAACACTACTCTAGTAGTCTGTATACAACCTGAATATCCTTCATAAATAACACAGGGGTTTAGCAGTAGAGGACAATAGATGAAGGAGTACTCAGGCAAGTGCCCCCCTAGAGACCCCACGCATTTCGTTGCACGTCAGTAACTTCCTCAGGGGTGTTGTGCCTCTTTAATTCAGTTTCTGCCATATATACTAAGTATAATTAGTCTAATTATGGTGAAGGAGTTACCTGTGTGTCCGTTGTATCCCATCTCCGGGCATTAGCCCGCTTGTACTTCCGGGTGCAGAGAAGATTACATCCGCTCCATGATCCCATTCCGCTCCGTCACTCTCTCACAGCTGCGTCCCACACACAAGTCACCCGCGGATGCACAGATTATACTCCATATCCACGGCTAAGAGTCTCACTCATACATCACTGTCCCTGATTACTGCGCTTGCGCGTCTCTCCACATACACACTCAACATAATACACAGGTCACATAGCACAAACTACATACCCCCTTCGTACGCATGCGCACCACAACTCATAGCCCTGCAGTCTATTTGCACCAATCAAACATGTAACGGCGTTCTCTTTCAACATGCATGCGCATCACAGTTAACCTCCCCAAAATTATATGAATACATTAATTTCTACACAGAACATCCTTTTTAGGAAATGTATCTCATTAGTATTCTATATATGTATGGTGATGCAGTTTTGCACAGTTTAAATACGGATTAAACTCCGTACAGCAAAATACACATAATAGCATTCTCCCATATCCTTGCATGTGCATATGCCCATATCCTCTTATATTCATGTGATAACTTATAAGAGAATATCCACCCTATATATAATATTCTATGACACACACCACCAGGTTACATATAGTCTTATGATAAATAAATAAATAAATTTGTGAGCAAATACAGAAGGCCCAGATGGGTATCAAAGCATAACAGTCATCTTCATACTCCAATGCCTTATTTGACCCCTTAATTCATCAGTAATGTACTTATCATATACCTCATGCCCCTTACGACGGTATTTATAACATATCATATGTGGTACTTAAGACATACTTATCATAGAACTGATAGCACATATTACATCCTTAAGTCATAGACCTATTACCCTCTATCATAGACCTTATACCACTTACCTTTTACCTTTTTGTGTCCCCTCAACCTATTTATATACCACATATATTATACGTCTTATACCACTAGTCCCAGAGTATACAGGCTGTGTCACCTATTGGTACATCACCATCGCAGGTGACTTCTGTGAGGGACGCAGCTGTAAGAGAGTGACGGAGCGGATGTGGATCATGGAGCGGATGTAATCTTCTCTGCACCCGGAAGTACAAGCGGGCTAATGGCCGAAGATGGGATACAATGGACACACAGGTAACTCCTTCACCATAATTAGACTAATTATGCTTAGTATATATGGCAGAAACTGAATTAAAGAGGCACAACACCCCTGAGGAAGTTACTGATGGGCAACGGAACGCGTGGGGTCTCTAGGGGGGTACCTGCCTGACTACTCCTCCATCTATTGTCCTCTACTGCTAATCCCCTGTTATTTATGAAGAATATTCAGGTTGTATACAGACTACTAGTGTTGTGGGGATATGAATGTATTGATATAATACTTTTGCAATATGATAGGCTCATAACCTATTTATTTGTGGAGGCAGGTGCCCTGGGTGGGGTTCCCCCCTTTTTACAGGGGGTCCCCCCTTGTTTGTGCAGTGGCCATTTGGGCCTTTTAATTTATTTTAATTGTATTGTCTGCGTTTTGTATATACTTATGTGCAATAAAGATAACCTTGTTTGATATGTAGCAATTGTGGGTGTGCATTATATGGCGTATCACTCACTTTTTTGGTGTATAGCATGGCAGTGATCAGTGTAGGAAATCAGTATGAGCAAAACATTGCAAAAAAAAGTGAAAATAATGTTTTAATAAACGTGATTTAACCCCTTCACTGATAAAAGTTTTAATCCCATTTAAAAGTTTTTCCAATTTAAAATCAAAAACAAAAAAACAACTGTGTAAATAAAAATAAACGTGTTATCGCAGCGTGCCTATATTTTTTTTATATAAGAAAAAACAAACCTATATAAATTGGGTATCCTTGCGAATTTATGGACCTACAGAATAAATATAAGATGCAATTTTTACCGAAAACTGCACTGCTTAGAAACGGAAGCCGCTAAAACTTACAACATGGCTTTTTTTCTTAAATTTTGCCCCACAAATATTTTTTCCAGGTTTTACCGTAGATTTTGTGGTGAAATTATTAATGGGATTACAAAGTAAAATAGTTGGCGCAAAGAACAAGCCCTCATATGTATTTTTAGGTGAAAAATTGAAAGTGTTTAGTTTTTTTCTCCTTACCTTCTAAAAATCATAAGTGCAAAAATAAAAAACCACCAAGGAGGGATGGGGTTAAATGTATTGTGCACAGATTGAAAACCTACATTATATAGATTAAATTGAAACAAAATTTATATATATCTGTGTATGTATATATATTTTTTTTTTATATTAACCTCTATGGTTTTGCTACATTAATCCTTCAGAGTGGTGACAAAGTGATGTACACCACTATCAATAGCATATTAAGGCAGAAGGGGTTACTGATGCACTGGGTTTGCAAGGCACTATATAATCAGGAAGGAAGCAGCAGGATCAAAGCAAAGAATGGGTTACACTAAACACTGAACTGCTATTGTTGCTGAGAAGCTAACGGGAGAGGAAGAAGAGATTACAGTGCATAAATGTGGACATACAGCTGTAGGTACACTAGTATTTACATAGAAACATAGAATGTGTCGGCAGATAAGAGCCATTTGGCCCATCTAGGCTGCCTAATATGACTTTAGATTTACTAAAGAGACATTAGATTTACTAAAGAGACAGCTTTACAAAGCTTTATGGATGGTCTAAGTTAAAAGGAAGCATTGATTTACCTTTAACCCCTTAACGACGCAGGACGTAAATGTACGTCCTAGTGATGTGGTACTTAACGCACCAGGACGTACATTTACGTCCTGAGCATAACCTCGGGCATCGGAGCGATACCGGCATCATGCGCGGCAGGTCCCGGCTGTGGATCGCAGCCAGGGACCCGCTGGTAATGGCGGACACCCGCGATCCCGCGGATGTCCGCCATTAACCCCTCAGATGCCGTGATCAATACAGATCACAGCATCTGCAGCATCACGGTCACTTAACAGGATGATCGGATCGCCTGCAGCGGTGCCGCTGCGATCCAATCATCCTGCACGGCAGACGGAGGTCCCCTCACCTGGCTCCGCTGCCTTCCCGCAGACCAGAGCAGAAGATGACCGATAATGCTGATCAGTGCTGTGTCCTATACATAGCATTGAACAGCATTAGCAATCGAATGGTTGCTATAAATAGTCCCCTATGGGGACTATAAGAGTGTAAAAATAAAAGTAAAAAAAGTAAAAAAATAAAGTAAAAAAAATTTGAAAAACCCCCTCCCCCAATAAAAACGTAAATTGTCCCATTTTCCCTATTTTACCCCCAAAAAGTGTAAAAAAATTATTTTATATACATATTTGGTATCGCCGTGTGCGTAAATATCCGAACTATTTAAATAAAATGTAAATGATCCCGTACGGTGAACGGCGTCAACGTAAAAAAAAAAGTCCAAAATAGCTGCTTTTTTTATAACATTTTATTCCAAAAAAAATTAATAAAAAATGTAAAAAGTTTTGCATAAGCAAATATGGTAATAAAAAGTACAGATCACGGCGCAAAAAATGAGCCCTCATACCACCGCTTATACAGAAAAATGAAAAAGTTATAGGACTTCAAAATAGGGGGATTTTAAACGTACTAATTTGGTTAAAAAGTTTGTGATTTTTTTTAAGCGCAACAGTAATAGAAAAGTATATTATCATGGGTATCATTTTAATCGTATTGTCCCAGAGAATAAAAAACACATGTCATTTTTAACATAAATTGTACGGCGTGAAAACAAAACCTTCCAAAATTTGCTAAATTGCGGTTTTCTTTTTAATTTCCCCACACAAATAGTATTTTTTGGTTGCGCCATACATTTTATGGTAAAGTGAGTGATGGCATTACAACGGACAACTGGTCGCGCAAAAAACAAGCCCTCATACTAGTCTGTGGATGAAAATATAAAAGAGTTAGGATTTTTTTAAGGGGAGGAGGAAAAAAGGTAAAAATAAAATGGTCTTAGTCCTTAAGGTCCAAATGGGTCCTTAAGGGGTTAAAGAACAATGTGATTGATCTTCAGCAGGCAGACCGCCTTAAGGGTACGTTCCCACACTGCGTATTATGCTGCGTATTTGGTGCTGCGTATTTTCCTACCCATTGACTTCAACAGAGAAAATAAAATACGCAGCAAATACGCCGTGTGGGAATGTACCCTAAAGGAGAAATACGTCAGAAAACATTTACCTTTCCCTGTACCCAGGCTGCAAAAAAAAAAAAAAAAACACTAACACTTTAGCTCACCTTCCTATGTTTTCCCATTGCGCCAGTATCGGCGTCCCGTTCCTCCAGCGCTGCTTGGGTCCCTGCTTCTTAGGCTTCAAATGCCACACTGCGGACAGCGTATCAACGGCTGCAGCAATGTCCCGCCTCGGCCGGCGATAGGCTGAGCTCACTGTCATGTAAGGAGCCGGCCCGAGCAGTGCCGGAGGAACGGGACCCTGATACTGCAATGGGGGAATGTAGGAAGGTGAGCTAGTTCTGGTTTTTTTGCAGACCGGGCACAGGGGAAGGTAAAAGTTTTCCACTGCATTTCTCCTTTAACTGCAGGTATACAGTCAATCTTTCTTCATCTCTCCTCCATTTAAATCTAGCAAAGTCCCATTCCCACTTCCTGTAATTTGTCCTGATCTAGAGACAGATTTTACCTGGCAACAGGTAGTAAACCACAAATTGCAGAGAAGAGAGACACCTAGTGGCCAAGACCTTAAAGCTGTATTCTGGGGGTAAGGAGTAACTTTTGGTTAAGTGATTTACAAATATCTTGTTTACACAACATTTTTTTATGTAATTTGTTTTTTATGTGAATCCAAAAGGAAGGGAAAATATAGAAGTAAAGTTTCTTTTGGATCCACTCCAGTGATTGGCTTGGAAAGAAAACTGCATAAAAATTACACCAAAACTGCATGTATGATAACAGCATAAAGCTAGTCTGTTACCATATTCCTGCTATCTTATTAGACAGCCACATCAGACAGTGACAGAGCCTGTGACCTTAGGCAGAAATGAGTGCATAAATTAAGCTGTGACTTTAGATATAGCTCAAACCCAAGAGCACAGTACTTGCCCAGTTACTGCCCCTCTAATAGGGTAGCAGAAATATACTGACAGTTCTCCTTTCACTAGCTAAAGTACATGATTAATTTCAAACAACTGAAATCTAAAAATATATTTTTTTTAATTTTTAACACACTCACTGAACATTTTATGTACCTTATATTCATGTGTAAACATATACGGTATCCACCCCTTACATTTTGGTAAATATTTTGTCTTTTCATGTGAGAACACCGGAAATAACACTCTTCCTAAAGTAGTGAGCATACAGCCTGTATAACAGTGTTTAATGTTGTGCTCCCTCAAAATAACTCAACACAGTCTTGTCAGTGTTCAGAACATATACCGCACACTGCATCAAATTGGTCTGTATGGCTGTCATCCCAGAAGGAAGCCTCTTCTAAATATGAAGCACAAGAAAGGCTACAATCAATTTGCTGAAAACAAGCTGACTAAGGACATGGATTACTGAAACCATGTCTTGTGATCCGATGAGACCAAGATAAACTCTAAGTTCAGATCGTGTCAAGCGTGTGTGACAGCAACCAGGTGAGGAGTACAAAGTAAAGAGTGTCTTGTCTACAGTCAAGCATGGTGGTGGGAGTGTCATGGTCTGGGGCCGCATTAGTGCTGCTGGCGAACCTTGAATACCAACATGCACTGTGATGGAGAGCATGATTCCCACTCTGAAGAGACTGGGCTGCAGGGCAGTATTCCAATATGATAACCCCAAACACCTCCAAGACAACCACTGCCTTTTTAAAGAAGCTGAGGATAAGGGGGATGAACTGGTCAACCATGTCTTCAGATCTTCTAGAGGACTACTTTGTTGCAGGGCTTGAAAGATGTACTGACAATGGTCAATTTAAACATTTTCACAAAGCAGAAAGGGGTACACATTTGTACGCTGGTGGCCATATACCTTAGATCACTGTTAGCCAAACAGCTGTTCCTATTGAGCAAAATGTCTGTGTTCTCAATAGATTACGGTAGGGAAAAGGAAACTCATAAGCAGATGCCTTTGGTGGCAGCTTATCTTCAAAGAGAACAAAGGATCCAGCATTTTGAAATCCAACATGCCGATCCTTCTTTTCCTGTTGACATCTGCAATGGTGGAGAGTGTCATGAATCACCCCAATAAACATTAGATGGTCAGAGAGATACTGCTGAATTTGGAGGGTTAAGTCAAAGCGTACAGACAACTTGAGTGTGACATCCAACCATTATCTTTTCCCAATTTCCATTTAAAAAGTCCAATGTCTACTCATATCTTACGAAACATACATCCATGAAGTTGTTATTCAAGGATGTCAAGAACTAGACCTTTCCATTTTAAATGGGGCATCATAACAGATTATAACCAGAAAACAATGAAAGAGACCGCATTTGCCCAGGAAGGGTAAGCACTGAAGGACAAGGAAAGAAACCCTTCTCTGGACAGCTTTTTACATTTTAAAAGAGTTGATAACACTTAACATATAAACAGGCTGAACTTGAATGCAGTGTAAGCAAAACCAGGGAGGGGAATAAACCCCCCAAAGCAAGTTTTCATTTGCCAGTCACTAGCCAACAGACAGTATCTAAATAATAAAGTTTCTGTCATTTCTCGCTTCATGCAGCCGATAAAACATGCTTCCCCTAGGAGAAAACACTTATTACATTGACAGCTATTTAGAAATGACATTAACCTTTAGCTTGCATGACTGATTTGTCTAACCACTGAAATATGTGAGAAAAGAAATCCATCAAAGGTTAACCACACAAGCAAGGTAAGAAGTGAAGGAGCTATAGCAAAAATGTGAGGTGTCATAATCCTTCTCTACCTCAATACCTAGAATATTGAAAGCTCCCTGCGCTTCGGAAGAAAGAAGAAAGTGGCCAATGGGATGGATACTTAGAGAATACAATCAATTCCAGAGTTTAACAGAATGTAGAGTGACAAGTCTCTAACGCAACGTCTGGACACACTGCAGCTGGTTGAAGAAATGTCTGCGTATCTGCTACAAAATAGGAAAAAAATGTAGGTAATAGCTTCTCTTAACAATTACCATAAGATTTAGATATATTCTGTAGAATTGAGAGCAAAGATATGCATAAACTTTACTCTTAGGCAATTGTTTGAAGGCATATGGTGACATGCCAGTCTTATGTAAAGAAACAATGGAGCACCCATGAAAGATTGTATCGTGGATGAGCATGACCTGGAGTCATTCAGGCCAAGATGAATGGGCAACTATATTTGGAGCCCCATAGATGACTATTTCAAAAGACGGCAGGGTTTAATGGATGCTAAAGGTGCCCTACACAGTATTGAGGTGGTACTCCAGTACTTTAAAACGTATCAAAAAAGCTAGGGGACCATGCTATCCTGACAGGTGGATGTCCTACCTCCTATAGCAATAACAGGGGTACTAATCAAAACTTAAAGTACACTAAAGGGGAGATTTATCATTGCTTTTAGAGCATTTTTTTTTGTTCTATGTTTTGGCGCAGTTCAGACGCAAACAGCATATTTAGCAACTTTTATGCAACTTTTGATATAGACAGTTTGCCTACCTGTAGAACTTTTTCTTTTTACCATGCAGTGGTCACGTATTTATTATTTGAGACTTTTGTCAAAAGTCGCTATTCTGTGCGCAAAGGTACTTTTTTAGGCGCAAAGCTACACTATCTACCAGTAGGCATGAGAATCACTTCTACCTTCCACAATTCAACCTTTAACCTCTTGTGGACGACAGCGTCCCACTCCCCTTCTATGATACACGCTCAGAAACTGAGCGCGGGTCATAGCTGGGTGATCCTGGCCATCTCTAATGCCGGACATCATTGATCACAGTGATGCCCGGCTTTAAACCCTTCAACACCGCAATTAAATTTGATTGTAGCGTCTATAATGCAAGTAAAAATGTCCAGGCAGCTCTGTGAAAGTAAGTAAAAACACCTAACCTGCCAAATTCAGGACCCAGGAAAGGGTCTACTTCCCTCCCTCACATGCTCTAGAAAAAGTGTATGTGGTAGAGCTTTTCCCACCATAGCAGAGCTGCGCAAAAATTCATCATCCTGCTGTATCTTCTTGATAAATAAGATGCACGCTAGTCAAACCCACCACCAAAATAAACGTGAGAAAATAGCTCTACCGTAGACATTCTTTGATAAATCTTGGCCTAAGTGTTTGAAATGCTGTCTTTTTTTCTCCTGATACATCATTTAATAATTTCTGGTACAGTTCACTTCATGCACTACATTTTTTCTTCTTCAGAAGGCTGAAAACTTACCAAGGGTATATAAAAAAAAAGACATATGTATGTATGTGTGTGTGTGTATATATATATATATATATATATATATATATATATATATTTCATTATTTAATTTTAAAAATTACCAAGGTCTAATGGGGCAATATAAAAAAAAAAAAAAAAACAAGAGCATCCTTATGAAGCCAGTCTAAAAAGGAAATTATATCGAAATAATTTATTATATTAAATATATTTTTATATATTAAATATATTTATTTATATTTCAAAAGACATGCCAACTAAATTCCTTGCATGCAAGCAAATCTTAATATGCAGTTTGGTAAAGTTCAAGCCTGTCTTCTGTATACCCAGCAAGCCTTGTATTAATGCGATGTAAGAGTTTGGTCAAATTCAGCGCTAATGGAGCATAAAAGTGCTTTTTGGCTGAAAGTGAGATCGTTTTTTTTTTTTAAATTCCAAGCATGATCACTTTCCTCTTCCCCTAGCTTTTCTCTCTCATCTTTGCAGGAACAGTCTGATACAAGCAGCACAGCTTAAATAAACTAGAAACATTTCAAATGATCCATAAAGGATTAATAGGCGCTGCAGGAAGTCCTATAGGCTTAGTGTATATGTTTTTCATCTCTTCCCCCTTCACAAGCAATAAATGAAATTCTGAACAGTTTCAATGTCATCCAATAACAACACACAGCAACTAACAGAGATTCAGACATTTTATACGAAATGAGTTAATGTGAATAGTATGGGTGGGGGGGCTAACACTATCTGGACAAATGTCCATAAGCATTTACACAGACAAATAGGACCTTAAATGAGTTATTAATATAGAAGGGAAGAGAGAAGAGATATTTGCTATTATTTTGGCAGTGATAATATATGCCGAAAAAAAACAACTCCGCGGTATTTTCTTTCAATACAATTTTCTTGTCTTCCCACTGACTTGTATGATTACTGCAGAAAGAACACTTCTAAACATGTTTCTCAATTGAATCTTCAATCAATATCAGTAAAAGAGGAAGGCGGAGAAAAATATATTACAGCATTAGTCATTGTTTGCAAAATTGCCAAACTATGGACAGCTGTCGTGGGGAAAGGTCCTTGGGTTTACCAGATATTTAGTTGGAAATAATTAGTATTGTAAAAGATTGTCCTGATAGAGGTCCCAAGACACTACAATTACTGCTACACTACCAAATGGAGTAGAACATTGTTTATCAATTATCTATCTATCTATTACACAAGATTTATACAGCAATATCATAGACCACAGTGCTGTAAAGCATGTGCTCAGCCATACTGGTCACTGGGGCTAGTTTATAAGTATGGCCAAACTGGGCAAAGAGAATGAAGCAAGTGCAAAGAAATATATCAATTCTTAACGCCATTGTATCCAGTCTTAGGATTCAAATGATTTTGCTGATAAATTCAAACACTGTGGGCAAACTGATACAAACTTAAATGTTTGTTTATGGTATTTTATGTGTATGTACAATTTTCTTATTTAAGTTGTAGAATTACTAGTCTTGTCACCTGAATATTACCGGTATGTTTTTTAACTCACTGTCCTATCTCCTCTCCCTCCCAAAAAAAAGCAAAAGTACTTGAGGATATATTACTGACAGTGATATGCATTTATATATAAATATTAAAATAAATACATGGGTTATGTGCCTTACTTGAATGTGATTTGATATAGTTAATCTAGATTAATCTGCTGTGCATGTACGTCAGTTTTATTCAGCTAACTGGATATGGGGCCGGGAGAGAACTCCTCTGGATTTTATACCAGGTGGTTCTCTTTTGACATACATGTCCATATTTATTATTTTTACAACTATTTTAAATTTTTTATATAAAAAATATTTGTTATTTTTTTGTTTTTTCGTTCTTTTTCATATAATATATGAATAATGGGCAACTCAGGTTTGTTAGGATTGATGCTACTGGAATAGCAGGCGCACACCATTTTGTATGTAGGTGGGTAGACAGAGACATTTAGAGACCCTACAATCCCAATGTCACTGCCCCCATTGTCACCTCTCTGGAGATCTCTGGGTCCGGACCGCATTTTGCACAGGCGCAGTGGCGTTTTTACCCACGCCACCGGACGCCATGAAGCAAGTACAGAGCGGGTAAGAGTCAATCTCCTTCCCTTATTGTTTTCTGTATGTATAATCAAGTTTTGCAGCTGCTATGTATTATCATAATGAGAATGGAGCAAGGAATTTCGAGCATTGTTATGTTTTTAAACACTTTTATACACATGTATGCACTTTATTATGAAAGATGTGCACTGAGGATATATAATGTATATACAGGATAATGCTTATGTACACGATATGTATGGAAGTTTTGATGTATTTATATAATTTGCACTTGATTTGAAACCTAATGGTGTTTTGTGCACATAAGTATTTAAACCCCTTACTGGTGTGTAACACTAAGCTTGAAAATGGCTCCATAGGAGCAGAAACGTTGCTTGTATTGACGTGACAGAAATACATTTTAAAAAAATTCACATTTTTTGAGTGCTGCATTATCGCTCGATTATATATATATATATATATATATATATATATATATATATCGAATAAAAAAACATTTAACCTCCACAGTATGAGAAGGCTGATTTTTATTCTATATAAATAAAGCTCTGTTCACATTAGGAACAAATGTGTGCACGTGATAAGTACATATACACCAAACATAGCCAGAGCGCCCCAATCACCTAAAGAATTAGAGCTTTTAGCCTCTGTTGGGGTGGTATGCATTAGTGATATCCTCTACAGCAAAAAAATAAATAAATAAACACACCTTGTGATTTATCTATAACACTATTGGAAATATCAGACATATGCCACTGTATGGTTATACATTGACTAAGTCCAGAAAATATATATGGGAATACTTCTACCATAGACCCCCATGTACTGCAATGGATGCTAAGCAACCACCATCACCACACACCTCGTGCGGTTAGATTTATTGTGCTTTAGACATGCGGTGCTATTGTTGCCATCTAGATGATGGAGACCTTGACAGAACTCTGTCAGACTCCAATAAAGGTTGAGAACAGATCTGAAACAACAATATGTCTCCTGGTATGAATGTAAGCTATAGTGCAGATATGAACAAGGCCAGAGGCTTATCCTGCTTGTGTAAATGAGTTTTTGATAAGCCCCATTCAGTTGCATTGTACTGTATTTTGTTATGGATTTTCAGTGCAGAATCAGAGTCATGGTGTTCTCTCTGTCGGGACATCAATTATTCCTTGATTGACATCCTACTAGCCGTATGAAGTCAGTGCTAACTCTATTGAGTGGGATGTCAGTCAAGGCAAAATGGACATCAGAGACGTCATTATGACTAGTCACCAATGCAGCACTGCTAACAGGATTACGGGTGAGTGGCACCCTGTATAACAACTTGTTTCCGCATAGTGTTTGGACTGGTCCATGGTTAGATTGGTATTAACAAGTTATACACCAGTATTTTAATGAAGTAATCTCTAGAGTCCACATCACTTTAAGGGTAGGGTCATGCATATCGTATTCAGCTGAGTATCTTCCTACTCCTTCTACTGGCTGGCAGTAGTATAGGAGCGACAATCGGATGGCACAGTGCACGGATAGGGACCTCCGGCCATCCTCTAAGCTGACTGGATCCTGATCAGCATCACTGAGCTAACCGGCAGTTAATCTCAGGACTTTTAGACACCACAATCAACTTTGATTGCAGCATTTAAAGGGTTAAGGCAGGATATCACTGTAATCGGGTCCAGGCTATGACCCACGCTCATGCATAGTTCGGGTAGTGCACCCAAATATCGGGGACATCTGCACGAGTACATGTACAAATATCCAGTATCTGTATCGGGACATCGCTAAAAACATCCCAAAACACAATGAGTAAAGCTTGTGCTAGTTATAAAACTTTGGTTGAAGAGAATCTGAAGAGTCTATTTTATTCTAAACTTGCACTATGATTAAATTAAGTACTCTGCATATTTCTTTACATAACCATATTCAACAGTTCGAGAAAGGTAGAGTCTGTAACAGCACAACACATTGACCAGGGTAAGAAACAAATCCAATCGGATTGAGTTGTTCCTCTCCGAGACGTATGAATATTAACAGAAATAACAGAATTGTTATTTTACGGGAAATGCAAGCATTTGCTAAAACAGACATGTCAGCAGCGCTAACAAGTGGTTGTTAAGACTACAGTCGTATGCAAAAGTTTAGGCACCGCTGACAATTTCGATGATTGTTAGTTAATAATTTAGTGTAATGGATCAGCAATTAAATTTTGAGCTATAAGATATCTGAAAGACAGAGTAATATTTCATTAGTGAAATAAGGTTTATTGGACAGAAAATGTGCAATATTAATTTAAAACAAAAGTGGACAGGTTCATACATTTTGGCACCCTTTTCATTTTGTTGAATACCTGTAACTACTGAGCACTGATTAATTGGAACACACAATTGGTTTAGTAGCTCATTAACACCTTAAAAGGGGTACTTCCGCTTAACCCCTTGCGAAGAAGCCCATTTTGATCTTAAGGACGAGGCCAATTTTCGTTTTTCGACAGACCCATATACGGGCTTGTTTTTTGTACAGACATTACTTATTTTATAACAATCTGTGGCGAAATAAAAAAAATATTTGAGGCATGAAATAAAAAAACAAAAAAAGCCATTTTGTAAACTTTGGGGGCTTTCGTTTCTATGCAGTGCACTTTTCAGAAAAAGTGACACCTTTTCTTTATTCTGTAGTTCCATATGGTTACAAGGACACCCAATTTTATTTTGCTACTTTAAACATTTTTTTTATAATTACATGCACTAAAATTTGTAAGTTTAAAACTGTAATCTTCTGACCATTATAACATTTTTATTTTTCCGCATACGGGGCTGTATGAGGATTATTTTTTTGCGCCGTGGTCTGTAGTTTTTATTGGTAACATTTTTATTTTGATGGGACTTTTTTTTATTGCTTTATAATTTTATTTATGGTATATGAAGTGACAAAAATGCACAATTTTGGACTTAGGTATTTTTTTACGAGTATGCCATCGACCGTGCGGTTTAACTACCCTTATATTTTAAAAAGTTAGGACATTTACACACGGTTAAACCAACAGGTTAAAACATCTTATCCCCTATCCAAATGACAAGGGTTAAGATGATAGATCGCGGGTGTTCCACCACTGGGGTCCCCCTTGATCTCCGGGCCGGCAGCTGCATCATGTGGAACGCGAAAGCTTGCAGCATCCGCATTTGTGACGTCACCCACCGCCCCCTTTATTCTTGCGTATGGGAGGAGGTGTGACTGCTAGTACATAGCCGTCAAACCTTCTCCCATAGACTTAAATGGAGGGGGTGTGACAGCTGGCATCGCCATTCCTCGGGTACGGAGTGAAGTTCGCTCCGTGCACCGAATGACAGGGATCGCGAAAGTCCCCAGCAGCAGGACCCCGGCAATCTAACAACTTATCTCCTATCCTTTGGATATGTTTTCAGCGGAGTTCCCCTTTACGAACCAGGCCAATTTGTGCTTTTGTTTTTTCCTCTTCCTTCTAAAAATCATAGTGCTTTTAATTTTGCACCTACAGAGCCATATAAAGGCTTGTTTTTTTGCATCACCCAATTGTACTTTGTAATGATATAAATCATTTAATTACAAAATCTACAGCAAAACAAAGAAAAAAAAATTCCTGGGATGAATATTTTACGTGTATACCATCAACCGTGCGGTTTAACTAACCTTATATTTTAATAGTTTCAACATTTACACATGCGGCGGTACCACATACGATTATGTTTATTTTTGATTAATTATTTTTAAAAATGGGAAAAGGGGGGATTCAAACCTACTAGGAAAGGGTTCATTCACTTTTATTAAAACCTTTTTTTTGTCCCCATAGAGGACTATAAGATACAATGTTTTGATTGCATACATTGTTCAATACTGAGCTTTGACTCAACATTGATCAGAGTTATCAGTGCTCTGCTGCTCTAGCCTGCAGAGCCTGGCAAGAGCCTCAGAGTATCGATCAGACTGTGCGTTTTTTGCCTCGGATGTCCCGATCAGCATCACTGAGCCAACCGGCATATAGCTAGCCTGACTTTAGTTAATGCAAGGCATCGGCTAGATCGCCAATATCCGACATTATCCACGGGTCCTGGCTTCCGACAGCCTTGGTCCTTAAGTACCAGGAGGCAATGGCGTAAGCCTTGACCTTCATAGACGGGCATCCAATCATGAGAAAAGGTATAAAATGGCCCACAGACCACCTCCAAAGACCTATAACATCATCTTGCTGCAGATGGTGTCATTGTTCAACGTCCAACAATACAGCACACTTTGCACAAGGAGAAGATGTATGGGAGAGTTATGCCGAAGAAGCATTTTTCTGCACACATGCAACAAACAGTCGGTAGAGGCATGGAAACGCACATTTGGACAAGCCAGCTTCATTTTGGAAGAAGGTGCTTTGTTCTGATGAAACAAAGTTGGAGTTATTTGGTCATAACAAGGGATATTATGCATGGAGTCAAAAGAAAAGAGCGTTCAAAGACAAACACTTGCCAACAACAGTAAAATTTGGTGGAGGTTCGTGGGGCAATTGTTGGTACTGAGAGTCTTTGATTTCACTCAATATTAGCGTATACTTGAGAATATTGTAGAGGAATTAATCACAAAATTGAAGTTATGCTGGGGCTGGATATTTCAACAAGACAATGACCCAAAACACTGCTCAAAATCTACTCTGGCATTTATGCAAAGGAACAAATACAATGTTCTGGAATGGCCATCCGAGTCCCCAGACCTGAATACCATTGAAAATCTGTGGAGTGATCTGAAGCAGGCTGTCCATGCTTGGCAAGCATCAAATCTACCTGAAGATGTTTTGCAAGGAGAAATGTCTAAAATCCCTTTATCCAGACACTCATTACAAGCTATAGGAAGTGTCTAGAGGCCATTATTTCTCCTAAAGAAGGCTAAACTACATAGTGATTTGATATTTCTGTTAGGTGCTCAAATTTATGCACTTGTCTACTTTTGTTTTGAAGTAGACTGCACATTTTCTGTTCATCCAGTAAACCCCATTTCACTATTGAAATATTACTGTGTCTTTAGCTTTAAGATATTTGACTAATGGTCGTTCAAAAACCTATACTAGACTTTAAAAGGTGACCCCTTTTTTCCCAGCTGCACAACTAAATGAAAAAAGTTTTATAGGGGTTTTTTTTTTTTTAGAAACAGCACCACACATGTCCTCAGTTTGTGCAGCTCAGTTCCATTGAAGTGAATGGAACTGAGCTGTAGTGTCACACTAAATCTGAGGACAGATGAGGTGCTATTTTTGGAAGAAAGACAATTTCAAAAACACAAATTTAGCCTTAGACCCTTGTGTGTACAGATCCATTAAGTATACTTCTAGGATGAAATAAATGAAATGTAAAACATCAGAAAAGAAGAAATTAACACCCCCCCTCCTTCCTCCATAATTTTCTGTACCTTCTCTATTAATGGTAGGCTTTACGCTAAATGAAAAAAGTAGTAATAGGCTGGGTCCACATTAAGTTTTCAGCAATAGATGAAAATACAGCTGGGGGGGGGGGGGGGGGGAGTGAAAACCAGGCGCTCCAGTATCCCAGCTGTATGCGGCCCTTATGCAATTCATTTTAAAGAGCCCACCAGAGTGAAACGCTGACTCCTGTTGGCTCATTTTTACCCCGTATGCGGTTTTCCCACCAGACCTAAAACCGTGGTACACTAAGGTTTAAGTCCGGTAGAAAAACCACATACGGGGCAAAAATGAGCCGACCGGAGTCAGCGTTTCACTACGGTCAGCTCATTGAAATTAATTACATAGGGACCGCATACGGCTGGGATACGGGAATGCCCGGTTTCGCTCCCTACAGCCGTATACGGTCCTGTGTTGCTGAAAATGTAATGTGAACCCAGCCATACACTGCTTTTCATTAAAAAGTACACAATGACCCAAGAGGAGGTTATGGAAGTACACTACACCATTGTTATTTATATATTACAAAAAAGGGACTATGACTGCAATTGACAGTCGAATCCTAAATGTGTCATCTCGCCTACAAGTGGCGAATTACTGAAGCAATTACATGAAGCAGAGAAAGGAATAGAAAAAAAGGTTTTCTGCTGTCTAACTACCGCAGAAAATGCAGAAACTACTCAGTACTCAGGAAAACTGAAATGTGAATGTTTTCCCAAAGGCATTATTAACAATTAATAATCATTACAGTAGTGCCTTGTTTACCTGACCTTGTGTAAATTCAGCAGCCTTATAATTAGACCCACATTTTGCACATTTGTATATTTTCATGCATAGATTTGACTCATTCATTCATCCATTAAAATTCACTTGACAGATGTAGATGGATAATCAAGCTACAATTTGTATTTACTGGATTATAGAAAATTGCCCAAACTGTTGTTAAGTTCAAGGAAAGCACATTCTTGTCTCTCTCTTGTCACTGATGTAAAAGCAATTACACATCATAGGATGGTCCCAGAGCGTCAGAGATGTTACAATTTTTTTCCCCCGTCTTGTATCTTTAAAGCATTATTTTATTCCAGGAGTAGGGTGGCTTATTTGATGCTGTCTACAAAGTGACTAAATCTATATAGTGAAGCCTGTGGAAGTAATGCGGTGCGCTAATTAAGTCACAGGAAGCTATTATTCCCTGATGGTGGACTGGAAAAGTGGTTTCCATGAGAGAATGGATATTTCAGTTTATTTTCTCATAGAAAATCTCCAGATATGCGGAACAGACTGAGCAAAAAGGGGAAAAAAAACAAAAAAAAAAACACTGTTCTGAAATACAACTCAAGTTGGCACTGGGGCAGATCATCAATTTGCTTATTTTAAAAGACAATTTCTGTAGTCATGCATTGTATTAGAACACAGTTAAGTCATTTGACACTGTCAGAGATTTTTGGCACAATTTAATGTGATGATCCTCCCACATGCTGCCCATTTCTGAGTTGGTTCCAGCAGACTCCCTAGGAGGGTAGTAGCTTCTTTACCAGGACACCCAGAGACAAACTTCATAAGCAGCTTCCTGCCTTCTCAATATTCCCCGCCATGGACCACCCACTATTCATTCATGTGTCACTAGGACCGGGGAACCTGCGCTCTGCTCCGAGAAACCTAGTTAAGTGAGAGTGAATACTTTTGCATATAAATAAGAGGGGTGGAGCACAGCGAGCCAGACTCCGCGCCTCCATTTGTGCAGAACTGTGCAATACAACTAGAAGGATAAAGACCTACAGCTCTGCCAATACCTCATCAATTCGTGTAATTGACCCCTCATTGTATTGCTGTTTACTAGCACTATAACACAGTACATTCTGAAGATAAATTAGCTCAACTTGAAATAACTCTTAGCATTATGGGCTTTAAAATTAACAGACAAAGTCAAAAGTTAAGATCGGTAGGGGTCACTACTTAAAGCAAGTGAAATCTGTAGAAGGGCGCTTCTCTCCCTGGTTAATTAAGCAGTCTAACTGATAGAAGAAAGGCTCCTTAGACTATAATAGAGGACTGTGCACCGACCAGATTATAACTAGCTATTGGAGGAGTTCCAGTAGTATAACCCAGACCAACCTTAACTTTTGACGTGTCTGTGCGACAAGTCAAAAGTTAAAGTGTACTTGTTAGCAAAAACTTTTAATTAAATGTACATAATACCATTATATGTATATTTTTGTAATAGAAGTTGGTTAAATAATGTGTATATGTGCACTGAGGACTAGCAGGGCTCTGTGCACTGAGGCTCTGTAAGACGTTCTCTGGTTAGACAGCAGGAAGATTGACAATCCAGGAACCTGCACAGAGACCTGCTTGTCCCACCCATACTTGTATTTGGTCTTCTCACAAAGAAACACAGGCACTAGGCTGCAGGGACAACACTTTTTGACCCAAAACTATACACATTTTTTAACCAAATGTATATTACAAATATACATATAATGGTGGTATCTACATTACATAAAAAGTTTTTGCTAATGACAGGTACATCTTAATTTTACTGACCGTAACACTTTTACGAGGCCATTTACATTAGATGACTATGGCTTGAACCTACAAATTTTAGCAGGACTGGTCATCCTTTTAATGTGTATAGGTGTATAACTCTTCCTTGACAACAGATGTTGGGGGAAACAAGGGTCGGGCACGCTCAATTTCAAAATGACTATTTTGTTCTTATAGTGGAGTCTGCTTGTTTATGGGGAGATGAGCTAAACAATCTTCCCTCCCCAAAGGGATCCAAAATGTATAACCACCTTTACTTAACAGAGCGACCTGTAAAAATAGTACACTTGCCTATACCCTATTTATGCCCCATTGTGGAGCATATTTAGCATAGGTACTATAAGAATCTTGCTACATATAAGCTGAATGAGTCCAAAGGGTATTCTGTGCCAAATGTTTGCAAAACAGTGCGCATCTAAATGGTATATTCCAAACCATCAGTATTCCCATTGTGCTTAAATAAACACTGTAGTAGGACTTTGCTTTTCAATTCAGGGAAATCCCACAATAATAAAACTGTATACTACCATGTATCCAAACTTTTGCAATGTTAGTAAATGAGCTATATATTCAGGGAACATCAAACCAGCATCAAAAGCTTGTGGTGAACGGAGCTTTATTTTTTTTGTAATGCAAACATTTTCTAAAGGACTGTGAAGTTTTCCGGGCCACAGAAGCTTAATAATATGCAATATACAATAAATATAGATTGTTCTAAGTAAAAAGCCCCAGAAGAATCCATTTTCAGTAGTTGTGCACATTCACAGGTATATGTTAACGGCTTTACCACAGCAAGAACAATAAACGATGCCGCTAACAGCAGTAAAAACTCCTGCTTGTCAAACAAATTCAGAAATTGCCATTTAAAAAAAAAAATATATATTTTTTTAAATGTATCATAGCAGTAATCTCAGTAATATTTAAAAATACCTTCCTTTGAATATCATTGGTATATATAGACGTAAAACATAGAAATGCCCTAAGGGGTGTTTTTGTATTGATCCAAGAAAACCCCAGCATTGCTAACAAATAGCTTTTACTACTCATGCATAGTACTTAATGATACATTCGTACATCATGAGGGTACCACTTCAAAATGAATCGGCTAAACAAACTTCCCAGCAGCACTTGACAGTGTTACACCTATTCTTCCTGCTTCCCAAAGCAGTACAGAATTAATTACCAGTTCTATGGATCTATTGTACGTATAATAGACTAAAGAGCTATCACAGACACATTTATTGTAAAAGCGCCATCCCAAGAGTGTCTAGTTGAGGGCCAAAACGATTAACACAAATGCTTTGTCAGATCAAAAGATAAAAAACCTGCACCTCCCAACTGCAGAATGAATTAGAACAGTGGGTTATCTTTCAAATTAACCAGGGCAGTTAGTGAAGAAAATTTCATGAAAGTGTAATTCTTAGCCTTTGTGAATCCCCAGCAGGCATTCTGCCAGCTGACAAGATGATGAAATTTCTTGCTTAAAAAAAAACCTTCTTCACTTCTGAAATTAGATTTCGCATGGCATTTCTATTTTTGCACCCCTCCTCTTCAATAAAAAAAGCCACTATATCAATTATTGTGCCGCAGTGTAATTAGTGTGCATAATATGCATGTGCTATATAAGTCAGCACTATCTGCACTAACTCAATTCAAAAGCCCTTCATAGAAGCTGAAACACTGTAATAACATATTCTGCTTTTTAACAAACGCATGGTGATATCAGCGAATACAAACCACTTAGCTGTTTTCTTTTAGCCCAAATCTGACTTTAAGAAAATGAGTTAAGAAACATATATGTAATAGGCCATGGAAGCGCTTAGGAAGCACACAAACAAAAAACACATCACATTACAATGGGTCACATAATAAAAGACCAATACATTCAAGCTGACCCCTCAAAATGAGATCCCTGAAGTAGGAAGGTTGCTTGGCCAGAAGTTATTCCAAGTCTTGTCTTTGGTTCTAAGGCATCAGAACATGATTGGCATTTCTATGGTGGAAGGGCGCTTGATGGTTTCCAGAGACTGCCACTGCTGCTTGTCTTGAAGGGTGACAGAGTAAAGATTAATAATGTAGGCTTTTTTTCTGCCATCAGAAAAGATAATGTCTAACAGCCAAATATGATACTGAAGACTGAAAATTGGGATGTGAACACTCAAGAATAAATAAAGCACGAGAAAATACAGTAAGTGTTGTCATGGGGGCAGAGATATAGACCCCTGTATGTGCACGAGTATGAGCGGCTTTACAACCACTGGTTTGATTCACTGTTCTGGTTTTGTTATACGGGGCCAATGTGCATTAACAGTGCGGATAACAAATGCAACTCAATCATTTTCAATCAAAAACTGTTTATGCTTCATGAATATCCATGTGGAAAAATACACAAAAATACAGGAAAAGTCTGCGTCTCTTCGTATATAAAATTTGTGTTTCATTTTTCTTCACATAGCTACTTAAATTGTATGTTTTTCTACAGCCTTCACCCTGTTTCTTTTCATGATTGTCGTCGATTCTAAAACATGCAGGAGGAATAGCGGCTTGTGCCTGTTTTCTATTCAGAATGCTTTTTTTTTTTTTTTGAAAAAAAAAAATAAGGGGGAAAAATAAAACAGGTTTATTGCTATATATTTGAACATGTTAATTTTGGAAGGGAAAGGGACTCTGAACGTTAATTAATGCTTTCAGTTATCTGTTTTGACAAGCCATACCTGTCAGAAATCTGAAGTTTTTAATCACTGGAAGAAAATGACTGCATATATATTAACAGGATTTTACAATGCAGAATGTATTCTAAGAAATGTTCAAGCTGAAATTAACCCCTTCAGCCATTTTTCAATATATAAAGGATAATTCAAGTTGGGGAAAAAAACAAACCTGCTCCTATGTAAAGGAGATATGTTCACACTGTGATACACATGATGGACAGCACTCATACTTAAAGTGTAACTCCAATATTGTTGGCACTTTATGAAAACTACTATAGTGCAGCACTGTGCAACAAGCGCCTGTCTCTCCGCCACTTATAACTGTGCATTATGGGATGGATCTTCCTGCTCCAGCTGCAGATTAAGCTGGGTCTTGTGCTGGAGACGGGTGCTGTGGAGAGTCAGTCTCCTAATGCAGTTCTTAGTAGTGGAAAAAATTACTACTGTGCACAGTCATTTTTCATGAACGTGCAAACACTTTTAGAGTATGTTCACACGGCGGAATTCCGCGAGTAGAATTCCGTGCAGTGAACATTACCATCAGTGTGAATGGGTCCTCCTCGAGACCCGTTCACACTGAGGAATTTCAGCGCAAAGAACATGTTCATTATTTGCGCGGAATTCCGCGAGCACTGTACAGCTGTTAATGGTGACGGCACAGTGCCATGCAGTCCTACCGCAAAAGTATTTTCAGCGGCGGCCGCTTGACGGAATCTCTGCTCGCAGAATTCTGTGAGCGGAGATTTTGCAGTGTGAACGTACCGAAGACTGTTTGAGATATATGTATGTGTGTGTATATATATATATATATATATATATATATATATATATATATATACACACACACAGTCATGGGCGTAAATGTTGGCACCCCTGAAATTTTTCAAGAAAAAGTATTTCTCACAGAAAAGGATTGCAGTAACACATGTTTTGCTATACACACGTTTACTCCCTTTGTTTGTATTAGAACTAAACCAAAAAAGGAGAAAAATAAGCAAATTGGACATTATGTCACCAAACTCCAAAAATGGGCTAGACAAAATTATTGGCACCCTTAACTTAATATTTGGGTGCACACCCTTTGGAAAAAATAGCATATCAGTTGCTTCCTATAACCATCAATAAGCTTCTTACACCTCTCAGCCGGAATGTTGGACCACTCTTCCTTTGCAAGCCTGCTCCAGGTCTCTTATTGGAAGGCGCCTTTTCCCAACAGCAATTTTAAGATCTCTCCACAGGTGTTCAATGGGATTTAGATCTGGACTCATTGCTGGCCACTTCAGAACTCTCCAGCACTTTGTTGCCATCCATTTCTGGTGCTTTTTGACTTATGTTTGGGGTCATTGTCCTGCTGGAAGACCCAGATCTTGGACAAAAACCCAGCTTTCTGACACTGGGCTGTACAGTGCGACCCAAAACCAGTTGGTAATCCTCAGATTTCATGATGACTTGCACACATTCAAGGGACCCAGTGCCAGCAAAACAACCCCAAAACTTCATTGAACCTCCACCATGTTTCACTGTAGGTTCTGTGTTCTTTTCTTTGTAGGCCTAATTCCAATTTTGGTAAACAGTAGAATGATTTACCAAAAAGCTCTATCTTGGTCTCATCTGTCCACAAGACGTTTTCCCAGAAGGATTTTGGCTTACTCAAGTTCATTTTGGCAAAATGTAATCTTGCTTTTTTATGTCTCTGTGTCAGCAGTGGGGTCCTCCTGGGTCTCCTGCAATAGAGTTTCGTTTCATTTAAATGTTGATGGATAGTTTGCGCTGACACTGATGCTCAGGACAGCTTGAATATCTTTCAAACTTGTTTGGGGCTGTTTATCCACCATCCGGACTATCCACCTTTCATAAATTTTTCTCTTCCGTCCATGCCCAGGGAGATTAGCTACAGTGCCATAGGTTGCAAACTTCTTGATAATGTTACACACTGTGGACAAAGGCAAATCTAGATCTCTGGAGATGGACTTGTAACATTGAGATTGTTGATCATTTTTTACAATTTTGGTTCTCAAGTCCTTAGACTGTTTTCTTCTCTTTCTGTTGTCCATGCTTAGTGTGGCACACAGACACACAATGCAAAGACTAAATGAACTTCTCTCCTTTTTATCTGCTTTCAGGTGTGATTTTTATATTTTCACACCTGTTACTTGCCCCAGGTGAGTTTAAAGGAGCATCAAATGCTTGAAAATCTTATTTATCCACAATTTTGAAAGGGTGCCAATAATTTTGTCCAGCCCCTTTTTAGTGTGACATTATGTCCAATTAATTTTTCCTCCCTTTTTGGGTTTAGTTCCAATACACACAAAGGGAATAAACATGTGTATAGCAAAACATGTGTTACTGCAATCCTTTTCTGTGAGAAATACTTTCTTTTCTTTTCAGGGGTGCCAACATTTACAGCCATAAAATACACACACTGAGGGGACTACAATTTACCCCTTTACAGCATTCAATCCTCATTCACTTAGATGTAGCATAGGCTGGGTTCATACTTTGTTCTGCATGTATGTTTAATGTGCATGTCACTTGAAAAGATTATATACATATACGGTACATAAATGTTAACATTTACTTTCTATTATCTTGAAAGACAAGCAGAAAATTTCAGATTGCCAAATTTTACTGGTTTCAGTTTCATTATTATTTTTTATTTTGGTTGTACACTATAGAGCAGTAGGCTGCGCTACTTTGTATTGCATTTCGCACCAGATATTAATTCTGCAATTCTGCTTAATATCATACAGCATATTCTATTTTAATATGTCATAACACACATTGTTATCCTTTAAGATAATAAAATGTGTACATGTACCGGAAATAACTAATTAAAAAAAAAAAACTTGAGGAAGGTTAGGGGTGCAGTGTGTACTTTCCTACAACTGATCTGCCCCTGCAGCTCCCATTTGGTTTCTTCTAATCTTCCACCTGCTTCTAAAACAAGGAGGTCAGAGCAGGTACTGTAAGCTCAGTCAATAACTGGCCATAGCAGTGTTCTGTCTCAACCAGTAATTGCTCAGCTGGCAGGTCTTGCTCTAAGCTCTTCACATCTGGTCCTCCACTACTCCTGTCTTTTTCCTGCTTCAGATAGAAGAGGAGCTGCAAGGGGATTGGGGTATAGAAAAGTATAGCCTCTTTTTCTACAGCCCCAAAAATCTATACATTTTTTATTGGAATACATACAGGATCTGCTGCAGATTTGAAGTTGTGCTCAGTCATTTAGTTTACAATGAAATCGGGAGCATTAAATCTGCAGCATAAACTGCACGTGTGAATACACCCTCAATGACTACCAATGGCATATGCTTGATGCCGTACCTTTTTTGTTAAAATAGGATTTCTGTAGTGTGAAATACGTTGTGGATGTGCTGCATGTGACCATATCCTTAAATTGATTCCCAGCTATTACGCCAATCCAACGGATAAGCATATCATGGCAACGCCACAATCTGGAGAACTATCTGACAGGTAAGAGCGCACACAGTAAATTTGCAGGGGAAATATTCTGCAGCAAATTAACAGAAATGTGCAGGAAAATCCTCTGCAGAAGGATTCAGAGGAATTTGCCACTGTGGATTTCCTAGGAAGAAAAAAATAATTATCCAAGATCCACAGTTGCGTATTCTACTACGAATCCACTGCTAATCCACAGCAATAATATTGCCTGTGAATATTATTTTGGATACTGTGTCCCCTGTTGAAGTCAAAAGAAAAATCAACAAAAACTAAATTAGCAGGATTTCTTTTTACCAGTAAAACAGATTGAGGGAAAAAAAAAATAATCTTAGTATCTGGCTCTATTTTCTGACTGGTGTGTGTTTTTTTGGACGGCAGATACATTTTTACTGAGAGCATAACCGTCCTTTAGGGTCTATTTAGGGTACAGTATTCTGTGCAGATTTGATGTGCAGATTTGATGTGCAGGATTTGATGTGCAGGATTTGATGTGCAGGGTTTGAAGCAGTTTTCAGTCATTTAGTTTACACTGAAATATGCAGCAGAAAGTCCTGTTCATCAAATCTGCGCAGAATACTGTACGTGTAAATAGACCATTAAAAGGTGTTTTATTGCAAACTCCAGACAGGCTTTGTGTTTCTTTTACTGAAAAGATGCTTCTTTTAAGCACAGTTTGTCCGAGTGCTGCAATGATTGAGGACTTCTCCTATTTGCACACACATTTTTTGGGAGTCAGAGTGACCGGTAAGTTCTTGGCCACTTCCCTTATCAAGGCCCTTCACAGCCCGATTACTTTGTTTGGTCCTCGGCTTGGTAAAAGAGGCAGCCAAGCTCTATGGGAAGAGTAATGGTTGCTCCAAACATGTTCCATTTGAGAATTATGGAGGCCTCTGTGCTCTTGCCAACTTTCAGTGCAGCAGATTTTTTTTTGGGATGTTTCCTTTTCCAGATCTGCATCAAAGTGGTGAACCAAGTGATAACCGCTTGCATCCTGCCAGATCCAAGGAAGCCATGAGGCTGATAATCTCCAAAGGTATTTCTACATGCTAGTCCATGTGTTGTGTCCTTAGAGAAACAACACCTGTTAAGGAGCCTACCGTTCATGTGCAATCTCTAGATGTATGGGCTTCACTAGGTGTCCACCATTTTTGTTTATTTTGTACACTTTTCCATATCTATGCATCCACAAAGATCTGTCTCTAAGCTCTATGTGCAGTTCTTTCTGCTTCATGGCTTGGTTTAACCCCTTAAGGAAGCAGGATGTAAATGTACGTCCTGGTGCGGTGGTACTTAACGCACCAGGACGTACATTTACGTCCTGTGCATAACCGCGGGCATCGGAGCGATGCCCGTGTCATGCGCGGCTGATCCCGGCTGCTGGTCGCAGCCAGGGACCCGCCGGCAATGGCCGACGCCCGCGATCTCACGGGCGTCCGCCATTAACCCCTCAGGTGCCGGGATCAATAAAGATCCCGGCATCTGCGGCAGGGCGCGATTTGAATGAATGATCGGATCGCCCGCAGCGCTGCTGCGGGGATCCGATCATTCAGCACGCCGCACGGAGGTCCCCTCTCCTTCCGGCTCCCGGCGTCTCCTGCTCTGGTCTGAGATCGAGCAGACCAGAGCAGAAGATGACCGATAACACTGATCTGTTCTATGTCCTATAATAGAACAGATCAGTATTAGCAATCATGGTATTGCTATGAATAGTCCCCTATGGGGACTATTCAAGTGTAAAAAAAAAAATGTAAAAAAATGTAAAAGTAAAAAAGAAAGGGAAAAATCCCCTCCCCCAATAAAAAAGTAAAACGTCCGTTTTTTCCTATTTTACCCCCAAAAAGAGTAAAAAATTAATTTTATAGACATATTTGGTATCGCCGCGTGTGTAAATGTCCGAACTATTAAAATAAAATGTTAATGATCCCGTACGGTGAACAGCGTGAACAAAAAAAAAAAAAAGTCCAAAATTGCTACTTTTTTAATACATTTTATTAAAAAAAAAATTATAAAAAAATGTATTAAAAGTTTTTTATATGCAAATGTGGTATCAAAAAAAGTACAGATCATGGCGCAAAAAATGAGCCCCCATACCGCCGCTTATACGGAAAAATAAAAAAGTTAGAGGTCATCAAAATAAAGGGATTATAAACGTACTAATTTGGTTAAAAAGTTTGTGATTTTTTTTAAGCACCACAATAATAGAAAAGTATGTCATAATGGGTATCATTTTAATCGTATTGACCCTCAGAATAAAGAACACGTAATTTTTACCATAAATTGTACGGCGTCAAAACGAAACCTTCCAAAATTAGCAAAATTGTGTTTTTCTTTTTAATTTCCCCACAAAAATAGTGTTTTTTGGTTGCGCCATACATTTTATGATATAATGAGTTATGTCATTACAAAGGACAACTGGTCGCGCAAAAAACAAGCCCTCATACTAGTCTGTGGATGAAAATCTAAAAGAGTTATGATTTTTAGAAGGCGAGGAGGAAAAAATGAAAACGTAAAAATTAAATTGTCTGAGTCCTTAAGGCCAAAATGGGCTGAGTCCTTAAGGGGTTAAAGGGGAACTCCGGTGGAAATAAATGGGGGAAAAAATGTTTTCAAATCAACTCGTTATAACACTAACAACACAAAATTGCACCAGTCCCCAGTTCAGTAACAGGTGTAGATTCATTATATCTGTAGTATACAGCATCTCATAAGTACTGGAAGGATTAAGATTTTTAAATGGAAATAATTTACAAATCTGTTTAATGTTCTGGCACCAGTTGACTTGAAAATTTTTTTCGCCACCAGAGTTCCCCTTTAAGCTCTGATATACATTGTCAGCTGTGGCACCCTATATAGACAGGGCTGTGTTTTTCAAGATAATTTCCAGTAAACTGAAATTACCACAGGTGATACCAATCAAGGTGTAGAAACATCTCAAGTTGAACAAGAGAAATGGGAAGCCCTCAGAGTTAAATTTCATGTGTCACATCAAAGGGTCCGAATACTTATGTCAAGGCTTGACGACTTTGTAAGAGTCAGGATGCTGCATGTCATGCAACGTGACATCATTAGTGTCACCAGATCTTTAAAAAAAATAAAAATAAATAATTACCTCTGCCTCTGTTCTTCTATTGGCACAATGATGTTACGTCCCTACTATGCTCGAATGACATCACATCTTCATAATAAGGGGATCTCACTAAGAACCACATAAAGTGTGCCCCCTCTACTGCTCATCTGTACTAAAAACAAAAAGTTCTTCCCAGCGACTGAAAGACACGGTCATTTAACATCACTGTGAAACAGCTCTTTGACTCTCCTACAGTAGAAGAACAAGGCTCTATTCCATTATTTTTTTTATACAGGGCTCCATCCCCGATTTAGACCTGCGCCTTTGGGTAACCCAAGGCATCACTCACACCCGACAGTTGCTTGATAATGGTAGTCTTATCTTTTCAGGCCCTAAGAATTAAACATATTTTGAATTCTGTATCTCCCTCCAAAATCAAGCTACACAATGCTACCCTTCTATTTCTAGCTAGTAACTTAAAAGGCCTTCAGACCCTATACTCTGCACTATACTGTCTTTCACAATAGTTACCCCCTTCTAACATGGGACAAAGAGCTGGGTATAACTACACAAGAGACCGATTGAAAATATGCCTTTAAGACTACACAAAAAGCGCCCACTTTTGTCACTTATATAAAATCTGCCTTGAAAACCATCTTGCAATAGTAATATACCCCAGACTGAACAGCTGTTAATTATTCAGAGTCATAACACTTATTCTGGTATAACTGTAATCGGAGAGTTACGCCATTACATATATTGTGGGTAGGGCTGCAATGATTATTCGATAAAATCAATTACATTCGATAACTGGATTAGTTGTCGATGAATCCAGTTATCGAATAATCGTCCGACTCGTTGTCCGGGCGTCGGCGGTCATAAGGCTGCAGCGGGCGCACGGTCAGATGCTAGGCTGTACCGCCGCAGCCTCGGTTGAAGTCCCTGTCCCACCCTCTGCTCACCAAACACGCATGCTGCTGCCGCTTCTCTACTCCCCTCCCCTTGTACATTTTGCCTCCATTTTATGGAGCCTCAGCCTGGCCTGGAGGAACTCACCTGTACTACTGCCGCCGGTAGGCCAGTTTCCTGCTGTTTAATGCGCCCTGCCACTGTTTCTGACGCATTGCATATTGACACAAACATGGGGGGTATCTGCAGAGCATTGCACCCTAGTGTCATCTACAGAACTAGGGTGCAATGCTCTGTACATATATTACATACACACTGCTATACCAATGGGGGCATGTGCAGAGCATTGCATCCTTGTGTCTGTACTACAGACAAAGGGGTGCAATGCTCTGCACACACTGCTATACACACAGGGGTATATGCAGAGCATTACACCCTTGTGTCTGTAGTACAGACACTAGGATACAATTCTCTACACATACCCCCATGTGTATAGTAGTGTAAGTGTGTACTACATACACACTACTATACACATGGTAGTATGTGCAGAGCATTGCATCCTAGTGTCTGTACTACAGACACATGGGTGCAATGCTCTGCACATACCCCCCTGGGTAAAGCAGTGTGTATGTAGTACATATACACTGCTATACACATGGGGGGGGGGGTGCAGAGCATTTGCACCCTAGTGTTTGTAGTACTCCAGAGTCTGTACTACAGACATGGGTCGGGTGCAATGCTCTGCAGTATGCACATACCCCCATGTTATAGGAGTGCTATATAAAGGGGTGTAAAGTAAAAAAAATAAAAAAGAATGTATATAAACTGTTCCCCTAATAAAAAATTAGCTCCCCCTTTTCCTATTGCTATACAAAAAAATATATATATTTTTTTTACATATCTGATACTGCCGCATGGCTAACTGTCTGAACTATTAATGTTAGTAAATCATTATCATTTTATTTTAATAGTTCAGACAGTTACCCATGCGGCAATATTACATTTACGCTGGTTTCTGTACAGGATCATTAATAATGATCCTGTACAGCAACCGGTGTAAACATAAAAAAAAAATCCCAAATTTCTGCTGTTTGGTCACATCACATGCTAGAAACTTTTAATTTGGCCATTGTACATCATTTTTCAAGTAGAATCAGCTGAACCTTTTTTTTTTTTTTTGCTATTTTGAAGTTTTTCCCGATTAATCAATGAAATAATCGGCAACTAATCGATTATTAAAATAATCATTAGTTACAGCCCTAATTGTGGGACTTCCACATTATTCAGCCCTTTTGGGAATAGTATCGCAGTCTATTGAGTGAAGTCCTCCAAATACAAATGCATTGGTCTGCTCAAATGGTTCTGTTGGTTCTGGGCATGGAATACATACCTCCCACGTTTCGAGGCCTAACATGTCTTATGTTTCATTGCTAAGATTATACTCACCAGCAATCAGAAATATGCTGAGGTGCCAGCCCTTTCTATAGTTATAAAGAAAATCAATACCACTTGCAAAACTTTAGCTTTGGGGACCTATGGCAAATTCCATAACAGGTGCACTAAATGGCTCTCCTTTAAGTTCAATAACGTGGAATATTGTACCAGATAGCCTCCCCCTCCACTGCCTGTAAGACACCATTATCCTCTCTGCATGTACACTGTAGCCAACTCCACTGTTTCAGGAAAATATTTTCACATGTATCAATTAGATAACGGCTATATGCTTTTTCTATATGGGCATTTATGTATGAAGCTACCTCAACCTTGTTTACCTTTTTGTTCTGGTCGATCTGATTTATTCTTTCATTTACCTTTCTAAGCATTTGTTACCCTTCTTGTACTTATTTTGACAACTTTAACAAAAATTATTGAAAGAGAAACAGCTCTTACTAACTTGTCTGTGGCCCATGTATACCAGGTGGGGCCCTGACAACATTATCAGGGGATGACAAAAGGTGGAGTTTCCCTTTAAGGGGAGTTCTCCAGAAAGAGGAGACTTTGCTGAAAGTGCTGAAGATTGCCCCCATAGGGAGGTGGTTATCTCTGCTTCTCCACGCAAGGGCACGCAGTGCCCTGGAATAGCCCCAGAAGGAGAGAACAGAGTGGACTAACAAGATTGGGGTATGCAAGCTACTCTTCCAGGGAGAGCACAATTTAAGGTCAGGTAATGGGTACGAGCCGTAGGGAAGGGGTAAACTGTGGACCTGTGATGGCAGGGGCGGCTCTAACTCTTCTCGGACAAAGCAGGCCAACAGCTCGGCAGCGGCACAGGACAAAAGGAGGAAGAGGAGGCAAGCCTGTTAGGATATTGTTACAGGAACTGAGGGAGAGGTAAGTGTTTTGTTTACAGTTTAAATTTTTATAATATTTTTTTAAAATAAAATTTAAAAAAAAGGATGGACAACATTGGAAAGGGCTGACAAAATCCACCATAAAATGTTCTATCGCCATGGCAATGGCACGCCTGACACCTGGAATTTGTTGAGCCTCGAAAAGATTTTAGTTTTTATACATTTGCAAACATTTCTTAAATACAGTTTTTACTTTGTCATTATAGGGTATTGGGTGCAGAATGATGGGTGAAAGTTAATTTTTTTTAAATTTATTTAAAGGGGTACTCCGCCCCAGGACATCTGATAAGATGTCAGATCCACTGGGGACCCCGGGGATCTAGGCTGCAGCATCCAGTTATCATTAATGCACAGAGCAAGCTCGCTCTGTGCGTAATGACGGGTGATACAGGGGCCGGAGCATCGTGATGTCATGGCTTAGTCCCTTGTGACGTCACTGTCCGCCCCCTTAATGCAAGTCTATGGGAAGGAACGTGACGGCCGCCTTCCCATAGACTTACATTAAGGGGCGGACAGTGACATAACAAGGGGCAGAGCCATGACGTCACGATGCTCCGGCCCCTGTACCGCCGATCTTTACGCACACAGAGCGGGGTGCTGCAGCCGATTTCCCGGGGGTCCCTTGGATAGGGGATAAGATGTCCTGGGGCAGAGTACTCCTTTAAGTACAAGGCCTCAACATAAAATGTGAAAACAAGTGAAAGGGTTGAAGACTTTCCAAATGCATTGTATCTAAATACATTAATTTTTAAGTGTTTGATAAACTGATCGTTCATATTAAAAGAAGCTGTTTGAGAACAGCTGCTCAGTACAAATATTTCAAGGAAATTTATATGCAAGGCAGTGTTTCCTTGTTTACAAAATCACCCATCTTTATAGATTAGTTTATTATTTCTAAAGCAAAGTAAATTCTATTTCATCTATTTAATGTGCAGCTTACAATTAAAAAATCATCCTGCTCAGTGCAATATGGCAGGAAGGTATCCCACGTGGCCCATTAGAGAGCAGCATACAATTACTCCGCAACTCCGATTCCCAGGCTTCACATGCTTTGCCCAACATTTTGAGGGATGAGAAACTACTGGGACTACAGGTCAGACGCAAACTCATTTATCCTCCTGGCCTTAATCAAATAGGGACATGGAATGTGCAAACTATAAATTCAACCAGAGATAAAAGAGAGACCTTGTTTAGTTTGCACGTATGTGCCAGAGCATTCCACCTTCTGTAACCATGAAAAAAAGACAGTCCAATTGTTTGTACCCCATTATGGATAAAAGCCATTTTATCATCTGTTGGATGTAGCTTTTGATACCATGGCTTATAACGACTGAACAGTTCAGAAATATTATTTTACAGACTAATACACATGCACAATAAAAACTAACAGAATCTAAAATGCTAATGAATCTGGCATCAAACAGGTTGCATTAAGTGCTACGTGCAACTTTTAGATAGTTTTATTGCTTCAATGCATTAAAAATAAAACAAGCAGAATATCAAAAAATCTTGAAAAGATATACCCCCACCATTTTGGCTCTATAGTTTCAATACAATCTTCATGTTAGGGACTACAAATAAAACCTATCCTATATATAGCCTGTCTGTTGATAACCTACAGACAGAAGAAAGATGGCAAATAAAACTCTAGTATGTTCCAACTTCTGTGGGCTCAAAATACCCTGTGATTGAGAGGATTTTAGCACGTTCACAAGTATTTTATACATAGATTGTCCCTCTTCATTAAATACCGTATATACAAGTTATGAAGACTACTGATGGGCTCACAAACCAGGAAAAAAACATCAGGAAAGGTTATGCTATTTTTACAAATGGATACATGTTTTTCAATCATGGCACTAAAGTAAGAAGTCAACAGGTTGCTGAGAATGTCATCATTAGCACAGGAGCTTGTGCCCGCGTCACTACTGGCTTAGGGTAGAAAAAGGGTTAATTGGAGTCCAGAAGTTTACTAACTGCCTATGGGAATGTTTCCTGGGACATCTCTCTGTCAGGAAGATAACTGCAATCTTTCTATTACAGCACTGACCATATAGGTGCGGGCAGGGATGGAGAAGACAGCGCTGCTGCACAATCCAGCTAATCACTGGGGTCTTTGTAGAGTGGACTTTGCAGTGTAACCTGCAGGAAAACTAGCAGTAAATTTTTAATTTCCCTGCAGTGCCCCCACTGGGAAAAGTGAACATTACACACAGTTTCAAAACAACAGTTTGTCTTTCATGCAGAACAGGAGTGCCCCAGAGTAAAAGATGCTCTTTCTTTAGAACCACTCGTGCCTAGAGATGAGGATTGTGGACATAGGGCCCTCCTCTAGGAACTCAAGGAATAGAACATTTGTTTTTCTAATCTAGGAAACTGTTAAAGTGGTCTTGTATCACCAAATTCTCTGACTTTAGACTACAAGGCCAAGTGTACAAGTAGCTCATGTTTTTCTTTGCAGCAATTGCCCCAATCCATTTTGGAGCAGATTTTACCCTTCGCACAGCAATAAAAGAAATCTGTGACAGTTTGGGCAGAGTCTGGATCTGAAAACCAGCGACATTACTTTGGACTCCATTTGAAACACACTGCACTATACCATTGCTACAAATAAAACCCCTGTACATGGACCTTGATGCGAACAATCAGAAGTAGGTCTGAAGACAGGATCAGAAATTAGGTCTTAATATAGACCAAACTTGTTGATAAATTAATATGTGAGTTGTTGTGCCATCCAACTTTCATTCACATGCAGTTTAACTCCTTATATCTAATACAAATGGGACCTGATGTTTCCTGGATTTTATTCTGGGTTATTAGGCAGTTTGTTTGGACTCCAGATAGAAGTAACTTTTACTTTTTGCAGCCTAAAACCTGAATAGTAAAGATTTTCAATACATGAGGAACAAGAACATAATTAATTGAAGATACATTACTTACACTGTAGTATTTCTTTATGTGTCTTCTTGTATCCAAAAGTAACTTATTGTGGACCTGAGCAACATAATTCAACGGCGATACATCACATTCTGGTTTACTACATCGTAGTAAACTAGGCTCAATCTGCAGTCCCTAAAATGAAAAGGTTAGACAATGAAAAATTAATACAAAGAAACATTTACCAAAAGAACATGAAAGAACAAAAGGTAAGACATTCTTTTGTGCGATTATCATGCAGCTGACTTACCATACACCTGTAACTGCATGGTGTAAGTGACAAAGCAAAACTTTATTGTTATAATTTACAAGTCTAGACAGTAAGTGAGCCCAAAAGGTAAAATCTCAGGCTATGGTGACCAGCGTTCTACTTGACTCTCTTCAGCCTCTCCATAGATAAGGATACAGGAGCAGCAATATTCATGTGCAAGATGTCACCACGTTCAAAGAAAAGGAGTATGGGGTGCTGTGGAGATCCTGGGGATTGAGATAAGTAAACTTAACTCGGAATACCCCTTTAACCAAAGTGGAAAGCAAGAGTAAATTGGTTTAAACTGCTTATGCATAGCGCAAAAGGAATTATTGTTCACTATGGCCACTAATCTCTACACTTATGAACCAGCCTTCCACAGGCCTACCCCCGATTTCTCTACCTACTTTAAATAAGGAAAATCCTGCCTTCAGTTTCCTGTGCTTAGACGAACCAGGGTATTTTTTAGAGGTACATGTTATAAAAGATAACTCTAAAGAGAAGGCCATTACTGGTTTAGCTAAAGGGCCCATCACTTGCTTCATTTGGCATGCACCCCAACTCATAGATTATGTCAGAACTATAGTACCAGAATGGAAGGATCCCTTACTAAGAACTGCTTAAGGTTGAAAACTATCTAAACATTCTTGATAGCAGAATAGCATTCTTGATATGTAGAGTGCCATCCACCCTTTCAGACATTTTTTTAATGGAAGGAGGAGGATTTTTTTTTGTCATTCACTGTCTTTTGTGAATTGGGGCTTAGGGGGTTATGACTGAACTGTTTGCCCTGGACTAGTGTTTTAATTTTGGTATAATTACTTAATCTCACCTCAGACATATTATAGAACTTTACCGTTTGTTTTTTGTTGTTTTTTTTTGCGGGTTAACAGAACCATTAATTCCAGTACAAACATAGATTTCAGCAAATTAATCCTCAAGTTGCCCATTTGTAGATGAAGCGTTCCTAGAAGAGCTCACCTTTCTTTCCCCTTCCCTGTTAACATTCACTCACCCACCCCCCCATTACTGAGAAATTCCAGGTGGAAGAGATTTCAGAGCTTGACATCCGGCTCTTCTCTAGCTAGCCCATCTGCAGATCGTCAAGTCTCCGTGCAATTAGCTTTCTTATTTACAGCTGTAATGAAGCAAAAGTCAAGGATTTAACATGGAACTGCTGATCTGTGTCTGGCTTTTCCTCTCACTTGCTACCAATGGCTGTTTTCTTCTGCTTCGTAAAAATGCTAAACATCTGCTGTTTGTCCAACTTATCTTAAAATAATTACTTTTAATTTAGATAAAAATAATCTGTGTTCTCTAATTTTCAAGGTTTTTTGCTGTTTCACGGCCTAATACCATGCCAAAAACTGGTGTGTGGCTGACAGTGAAGAGAAGTTGTCAAGCTGGCCCAGTTTTTGTTTGGTGGTCCAAGGTCGATGATGCATTTTTTGGCATTACTTCATGGCAGGAACGCACCATGAGGCTTTCATGTCTGGGGTGGGAAGACAGCAGGAGAGATAATATAACTAAACTTGTTATTAAAGATAAGCATGTGGAATGAGCGAGGGATAATATATTAAAGATTAAATATGCCCCTAAATTGATGGATATGCAAAAAGAAAAAAAAAAAAAAATCATTCTCTAAAATAGGAACTTCTTTTAACTCCCAAAGTGTTCATATGCATACGGAAAAAAGCAGAGGCCAATGAGTATGTAAAGCCACGAGATCGGTAAGACCCAATTAACTCCAATACAGAATGCATTTAAATAGACACAATGTCATGTACATCAAATCAAGTAATATTGCATACATATTGTCATTGGCACACATTGTATTATGTGATGCCTGAGAACAAGCAGGTGGTAAAGAGCAATTTGTCATAATGGCAACTATCAATAGACTGTGAATGTGAGGCTCAGCAGGCAGACACTTGTGACATTTATATACAGTAGCCACTGCAAGAACAGAATCATTTGTAGACTTTGCCCTTTTTGATCACTGGCTGTAGGACAGAATAAATGGATGACTCAGGCCAAGCAGGTTTGGCTTAGTTCTACAATGTACATTAGATACTATTATTTCCAGCTAGAGTCGCAGTTGCATACTAGTACTATATAGACCCTAACAACATGACTATTTCTGGTATGTTGTATTCTATCTTTATTGTACTAAACATCAATATCCTTTTAGTAAAGCTGTCCAAGAAAAAAGCCTTAAAGGGGTACTCCCGCCCCTAGAAATCTTATCCCCTTTCCAAAGGATAGGGGCTAAAATGTCTGATCGGGGGGGGAGGTTGGGGCGATCTCGGCTGCACAGACATCCGGTGAACGGAGCGAAATTCACTCCATGCCAAATGACTGGAGATGTGAGACAGAGGCTCGTGAAGTCACATCCACGCCCGCTGGTAATGTCGCAGCCACGCCCCCTCAATGCAAATCTATGGGAGGGGGCGTTCATAGACTTGCATTGAGGGGGCGTGACCGTGACATTACGAGCCTCCAGTGCAGCACCAGACGCTCTAAACAAATGCCAGGCTCCCTAGCTTTAAAAGGAACCTGCCATTATAAAAATACTATCTACTCACATCAGGTTATAGAGCAAAAGAAGCTGAGCAGATTGATATATACATCTTTGTGGGAAAATATTTAGTATAACTTGGAACATTAATTGAACTTCCTGCTCTTGCTATTCTTAGGGGTCCAGTGGACGGTGTCACTCAATAATAGGATCACCTACTGGACGCCTAGGCATAGAACGAGCAGAGATTTCAAGCAATAAATGACAAGTTCTACAGAATATTTTTCCATAAACATATATATCAATCTGCTCAGCTCCTCCTACTCTGACATGATGCAGGTAGATTCATGCTACATGTACAGTGCGTCAGGTCTCTTTTGAGTGTACAGTCAGATTCTGCTGAAACCTGCTGAGTAATATTAAAATTCTGGCAAACTTTTAGTGAAAATTGCTATGTAATAAATATCTATATGCAGGATGCTATGAATACTGCAAATAACTATCTTTATAAATAAGGTAGCACTGGAGCCTCTACTAAAGCTCTTGTCTATCCATCAGAATTATAGTGTCCAGCATTCAGTGTGATGGTCCTGGTTTTGCAGCACTGTCTGATATACAACTCATCTGTGATCCTCTCTGCAGGGCTTGTTTTTCCTGTGTCAGACACCTCTATGAGAATAGAATGATTTTACTGTTAACCCTGCAGAACATTATTATTGTGTACAAGTTAGAGAGGTTTTTCCTGGAATACCCATCAACTGACTCCAGAAAGTTAAACAGATATGTAAATGAATTCTATTAAAAAATCTCATTCCTTCCAGTAGTTATCAGCTGCTGAAGTTGAGCTGTTCTTTTCTGTCTGACCTCAGTGCTCTCTGGACAGTTCCTGAGACAAGCAGAGATGTCAGAAGAGCAGGAGCAAATCCCAACAGCAAACCTCTTATGCTTCGGACAGTTCCAGAGACAAGCAGAGGTGTCAGCAGAGAGCACTGTTGCCAGAAAGAAAAGAACTCAACTTCAGCAGCTGATAACTACTGGAAGAATTAAGATTTTTTAATAGAAGTCATTTACATATCTGTTTAACTTTCTGGAGCCAGTTGATTTTTTCCCCCCCTGGAATACCCCTTTAATGACCATTTCTCCATTGCTTTTACTGTGATGCTACTAATGTTTAGTCTATCATGTTTACATACTTTGTGGTGTAGGATCAGCCCAGTATCATTTCCATAACTAGTTCTGAGTAATCAAGTTGCGAAAAAAGGATTGTAATAGCAAGATTTAGTTTGGAAGATGAACCAAAGCTACTCACCGATCCATCAAAGACGTTGTCATATATATTCTCTGTTCCACACTTCGGACAGCAGAACTTAAACCGATCGCAGTCTTTGTACTTCTCTTCATCAGTTAGTTGAGCTGGACCACCAAGCAAAGCATCATTCTCCTCATCTTTCTGATAATGCTGCTGAACCCGAAACTGGGATGGGTCAAGTCCTATTATTTAATAAGTAATTAACAGTTTACTAGTATTTGTTTACTAAAAGAAAAAAGCTCCCCCTCCCCCTGTGCATAATAACGAGGAGGCTTATATCTTAGAGCTGGAAAGAATTATGCCCTATCTAGCCATGGGCTATATTTACACCTGTTTTCCTAATGACTTTAAAGACTTTGTCCTCTCAGGCCTTGTTCACATTGCTGTCAGGCTATGCTATATGAAGCCCCCTCTGCAATTCCATCAAAATGACAGGAGTTTAGTGAAGAAAAAAAATGTGTGAATGCAAAACAACAGTAAACTACCAGATCCCCGATGGACCCATGCAAGTGTCAAGTGAATGGGGTCAGTCAGGACCCAGCATTATCGGTTGCACTCCCACCTGTGTCAGGGGTCCACTCTGTGCAAGGAAAAAATCTAAAAAATGTAATAGCTGAACAGACTCTAAACGGGACAGATGCAAATGGCAATATGAACTTAGCCTACGCTGAGTCATGTCAACTTAAAAGGATACTCCCTTGGAAAACATTTTACATTTTTTTAATCAATTGGTGCCAGACATTAAACAGATTTGTAAATTACTTCTATTTAAAAATCTTAACCCTTCCAGTACTTAGCTGCTTTGCACTCCACAGGAAGTTCTTTTCTTTTGAATTTCCTTTCTGCCTGACCACAATGCTCTCTGCTGACACCTGTCATTTTTAGGAACTGTCCGAAGCAGGAGAGGATTGCTATGGGGATTTGCTTCTACTCTGGACAGTTCCTGAAATGGACAGAGGTGTTAGCAGAGAGCACTGTGGCCAGGCAGAAAGGAAAGTCAAAACAAAAAACTTCCTGTGGAGCATTTAGCAGCTGATAAGTACTGGAACGGTTAATATTTTTAAATAGAAGAAATGTACATATCTGTTTAACTTTCTGGAAACCGTTGATTTAAAAAAAATAAAAGAAAAAAAAATAAAAGGTTTTCCAGTGGAGTACCCCTTTAAGGCTAACTTTGACCTAGTCATAAATCAGCTTTTAAGTTCAATTAAGAGAGTGGAGACAATATATAAAAATCTTCTGTGGTTCTTATTCTATTTTAAAAAGCCATAGTTTCAGACCTTTTACAGATGAATACAAGCACCCTTCTTTTGCCTATTATGCTTTTCACAATGACTTTGTGCTTTTAACCACAACTAAGGGCACTAAAGTATTGAAGTATCCTCTTTTTCTATGTAACTATAGTATTGCCTCAATGATCCGGTGGCTTTCTGTACTCGTTTGTGTCCCTATTGAGGACTGGACATTAGAAGTAGGTAAGTGCTGACTTCCATTTTCTGAAAACAAACCAGTCATATGAACTGGACACAGCATCCAGGACTACAGTGGACCATCTACAAAAGACCACCTTTTTTAGAAGACCACTCCCCTTGTCATTTTCAGTTCTACAATATAATATCTTCTTTTAAAAAGATCACTCCCCCTAGAACACCTTTTTGGGATTTTCATTTGCAAGTTTGGGTGGTCATCTCAAAGAGGTTTCACTGTATATATGAAAACAAACAGAGAAAATGTGCAGAGAAAATGTTTTCGCACCAATATAAATACAAAGCAAGAATTAAAAAAACAAAAATAAAAATATTCATAACCTTTAGTAATATAAAATGAGAATAGTCTAGTGTCATATGTATATATTGATAGAAATAAGCAGATCAAACCTGTAAAAGCCTCAACTGTTCAATAAACACCAGTATGATGGTTACAGTCTGTTGTCCTCATTGCCATAAAAAAACATGAATGAAAGTGGTTTAGGGCACTGATATTCTGCACGTAAATACTATTTTTTTACAGCAGAGTAAGAGGATTTCACCATCTACTAAACCAAACAAGCAATGAGCCCAACTGGAATTAACAAAAAGTCCCCATTATTTAACATTAAGAGATCATTCGGCCTTTCAGGAGTTCTTTTTTTACAGCATGGTATGCACAATGGATGCCAATCACTTAAGGCTTTGCTCTCAGCCTCTCAGAGGCCAATGAGAAGCAATATATCCACTTGTTTAATTGAGGATTTGAAGGCGTATTATACAGCTAATGTTTCTCTAGTATGTAATATTACTTGTGTGGTGTGCTGACAGGAAGCTTTATGCAATTTGAAAGCATAATAATGGTGTGAGTATGAAGGCTAATCTGTAGTAACACTTGGACTTAAAAAAAAATACAATGTAAAAGCGTTGAATTTCAATTAAATAGATCTTCTGAAAAAAATTGGTTGTTTGTCCATGTGCCATTAATAAATACAGGTAGATATATCAAAAGAATGCAAGAAAGCAGTGGAAACTATAAAATGGTGTACAAGTAAAACATGTAGGAAGATTTATCAAAATCTGTCCAGAGGAATAGTTGCTAAGTTGCCCATAGCAACCAGATCGCTTCTTTAATTTTTCAGATGCCTTTTCCTCTGGACAGGTTTGATAAATCTCCTCCTTTATGTTCAGGTTAAAGGAGTTTTCCCCAAGTTGACAACTAAGTACAATCCACAGGTGTATTCCCATAGAGTTTGAATAGCATGGCAGCGCTCATACTTTACCACCACTCCATCCAAACAGGGAGACTCTAAACCACTGTTCTTATGATCGGTGGGGGTCCCAGCGGCTGGACGCTCACCGATCAGACACATGACATAGCCTCAGGAAAGGTCATATGTTGTCATTTGGGGAAAACTTTAGGGTAGGGTCACACGTAGTGCATCCACAGCGTATTTGACGCTGCGAATGAGCTACGGACCGTCCCTAGAGTGTGCCCTCCTGCTGTGCCGCTTTGTCTGATCGTAGCCGCAATCTGTCACTATAAGCAGATACAGTGATCTGCAAGTTGCTGCGCGCATGCGCAGTGTACTCCCAGACATCGCGGTCGCTCAGACACGCAATGCAAAGACTAAGTGAACTTCTCTCCTTTTTATCTGCTTTCAGGTGTGATTTTTATATTGCCCACACCTGTTACTTGCCCCAGGTGAGTTTAAAGGAGCATCTCATGATTGAAACATTCTTATTTTTCCACAATTTTGAAAGGGTGCCAATAATTTTGTCCAGCCCATTTTTGGAGTTTGGTGTGACATTACGTCCAATTTGCTTTTTTCTCCCCTTTCTGGTTTAGTTAGTTTGGTTTAGAGTAAAACAATCCTTTTCTGGGAAAAATACTTAATTTCCTAGAAAAATTTCAGGGGTGCCAACATTTACGGCCATGACTGTCTCAGCTGCTGTATACTCCAGAGGAAGTTGTGAAGTTCTTTTTAGTCTGACCACAGTTATCTCTGCGGACACCTCTGTCCCTGTTAGGAACTGTCCAGAGTAGGAGCAAATCCCCATAGCAAACCAATCCTGCTCTGGAAAGGTCCTCACATGGAGAGAGGCGTTAGTAGAGAGCACTGTGGTAAGGTCAGACTGAAAATAACAATACAACTTCCTCTGTAGTACACACCAGCTGATAAGTACTGTAAGGTTTAAGATTTTTTAATAAAAGTAATTTACAAATCTGTTTAACTTTTTGGCACCAGTGGATTTGAAAAAAAAAATAAAAAAATAATATTATAATATATATATATATATATATATATATATATATATATATATATATGTTTTCCACCAGAGTAGCGCTTTAAAGGAGATCTATAGTGTACATTTTTCATAAACCTCTGTGCCAGGGCTGAAAAATGTAACAAAACAAACTTTAACTCACCTTACGACATTCCCCCGTTGCCCCAATATCTGTGTTCCGGTCCCGGCCTTTCTTTCTGGGGACGATAAGTCTTACTGCGCTTAGCGTATCGCCTGCCGCAATGATGTGCTGCCTTGGCCAGTGAGTGTGCACTGTCTTGTAATGAGCCCAGGCAGCAGGGAGAAGGCGGGGCCCAGGCTCCTTACGTGACAGTGCACTCAGCCTATCACCGGCCGAGGTGCGCCAGCGATACGCTAAGCGCAGTATGACTCATCGTCCCCAAGACACAGATAATGGGGCAACGGGGAAAACGTCAGAAGGGGAGTTAAAGTTTGTTTTGTTACATTTTGTAGCCTAGGCACAGGGGATTATGAAAGATGTACACTACAGATCTCCTTTAAAAGGGGTTTTATTATAAATCCACTTTCCACAAGAAACTGAAAATGTTGTTAGGTTACATAAAAAGAAATGATTGCCTCTGAGAAATAATGCAGATGTGACCTTATTTCCTTGTCTCAATATTCTTTTTATGTTCTCCCCTTCTTTTATAAAAATATGAGTGATGGGTGGAGCATCTGTCACATGGTTTGCTTTACATTTCATTTGCCAGTAGACATTAGAGCACCTGCTTATTCCTGTGCTGCATAGTGAGAGCCATCCAACAGGAAAATAATCTTCATAATGGTAGAGTTCTCTTTTGTCCTTTCATAGTGTACAGTGTTATCAAAGTGCATAACATCCTTTCCCCCTTCCCATTAGCCTAGTGAATTTAGGGTTACTAACAGTAATATAGAAGCTATAGCGTTACATAATGCAAAATTACCTCATCCTGGCTAATAAATATTTAGCCAGACGTTCTTATACATATTTATTGCAGTAAAATATATACTTCTAGAAGGTTCTAATAGGCCAGTGTAGCAGCTGTATGCTTCAGTTTATTTGGCTGTATAGTGTGTGTGAGAACAGAGCAATGGAGCATGTCTGACCACAAGAGAAGACTGCCTACAGGAAGTATCCCATGGCACAAGCAAAAACAAGAGGGCCTCCAACTGTCTATAAAGTGTCATCAGCAAAAACTTTTCATAACATGTAGAAAACAACATGTATATTTGTAATACACATTGGTTAAAAAAAAATTGTATATTTTTGTCCCTGCAGCTATTGCCTGTGTGCCTCTGTCAGGAGACCAAATACAGGAAGTGTGGGTGGACAGGCAGGTCTCTGGGCAAAGAGGCCAGGCAGGTCTCTGGGCAAAGAGGCCAGGCAGGTCTCTGGGCAAAGAGGCCAGGCAGGGCAATGAGGCCAGGCAGGGCAATGAGGCCAGGCAGGGCAATGAGGCCAGGCAGGGCAATGAAGCCAGGCAGGGCAATGAGGCAATGAAGAAAGGCAGGGCAATGAGGCCAGGCAGGGCAATGAAGCCAGGCAGGGCAATGAGGCAATGAGGCCAGGCAGGGCAATGAGGCAATGAGGCCAGGCAGGGCAATGAGGCAATGAGGCCAGGCAGGGCAATGAGGCAATGAGGCCAGGCAGGGCAATGAGGCAATGAGGCCAGGCAGGGCAATGAGGCAATGAGGCCAGGCAGGGCAATGAGGCAATGAGGCCAGGCAGGGCAATGAGGCAATGAGGCCAGGCAGGGCAATGAGGCAATGAGGCCAGGCAGGGCAATGAGGCAATGAGGCCAGGCAGGGCAATGAGGCAGGGCAATGAGGCAATGAGGCCAGGCAGGGCAATGAGGCAATGAGGCCAGGCAGGGCAATGAGGCAGGGCAATGAGGCAATGAGGCCAGGCAGGGCAATGAGGCAATGAGGCCAGGCAGGGCAATGAGGCAATGAGGCCAGGCAGGGCAATGAGGCAGGGCAATGAGGCAATGAGGCCAGGCAGGGCAATGAGGCAGGGCAATGAGGCAATGAGGCCAGGCAGGGCAATGAGGCAGGGCAATGAGGCCAGGCAGGGCAATGAGGCAATGAGGCCAGGCAGGGCAATGAGGCAATGAGGCCAGGCAGGGCAATGAGGCAATGAGGCCAGGCAGGGCAATGAGGCAATGAGGCCAGGCAGGGCAATGAGGCAATGAGGCCAGGCAGGGCAATGAGGCAATGAGGCCAGGCAGGGCAATGAGGCAATGAGGCCAGGCAGGGCAATGAGGCAATGAGGCCAGGCAGGGCAATGAGGCAATGAGGCCAGGCAGGGCAATGAGGCAATGAGGCCAGGCAGGGCAATGAGGCCAGGCAGGGCAATGAGGCAATGAGGCCAGGCAGGGCAATGAGGCAATGAGGCCAGGCAGGGCAATGAGGCAATGAGGCCAGGCAGGGCAATGAGGCAATGAGGCCAGGCAGGGCAATGAGGCCAGGCAGGGCAATGAGGCCAGGCAGGGCTCTGGGCCATGAGGCCAGGCAGGGCTCTGGGCCATGAGGCCAAGCAGGGCTCTGGGCAATGAGGCCAAGCAGGGCTCTGGGCAATGAGGCCAAGCAGGGCTCTGGGCAATGAGGCCAAGCAGGGCTCTGGGCAATGAGGCCAAGCAGGGCTCTGGGCAATGAGGCCAAGCAGGGCTCTGGGCAATGAGGCCAAGCAGGGCTCTGGGCAATGAGGCCAAGCAGGGCTCTGGGCAATGAGGCCAAGCAGGGCTCTGGGCAATGAGGCCAAGCAGGGCTCTGGGCAATGAGGCCAAGCAGGGCTCTGGGCAATGAGGCCAAGCAGGGCTCTGGGCAATGAGGCCAAGCAGGGCTCTGGGCAATGAGGCCAAGCAGGGCTCTGGGCAATGAGGCCAAGCAGGGCTCTGGGCAATGAGGCCAAGCAGGGCTCTGGGCAATGAGGCCAAGCAGGGCTCTGGGCAATGAGGCCAAGCAGGGCTCTGGGCAATGAGGCCAAGCAGGGCTCTGGGCAATGAGGCCAAGCAGGGCTCTGGGCAATGAGGCCAAGCAGGGCTCTGGGCAATGAGGCCAAGCAGGGCTCTGGGCAATGAGGCCAAGCAGGGCTCTGGGCAATGAGGCCAAGCAGGGCTCTGGGCAATGAGGCCAAGCAGGGCTCTGGGCAATGAGGCCAAGCAGGGCTCTGGGCAATGAGGCCAAGCAGGGCTCTGGGCAATGAGGCCAAGCAGGGCTCTGGGCAATGAGGCCAAGCAGGGCTCTGGGCAATGAGGACAAGCAGGGCTCTGGGCAATGAGGACAAGCAGGGCTCTGGGCAATGAGGACAAGCAGGGCTCTGGGCAATGAGGACAAGCAGGGCTCTGGGCAATGAGGACAAGCAGGGCTCTGGGCAATGAGGACAAGCAGGGCTCTGGGCAATGAGGACAAGCAGGGCTCTGGGCAATGAGGACAAGCAGGGCTCTGGGCAATGAGGACAAGCAGGGCTCTGGGCAATGAGGACAAGCAGGGCTCTGGGCAATGAGGACAAGCAGGGCTCTGGGCAATGAGGACAAGCAGGGCTCTGGGCAATGAGGACAAGCAGGGCTCTGGGCAATGAGGACAAGCAGGGCTCTGGGCAATGAGGACAAGCAGGGCTCTGGGCAATGTGGACAAGCAGGGCTCTGGGCAATGAGGACAAGCAGGGCTCTGGGCAATGAGGACAAGCAGGGCTCTGGGCAATGAGGACAAGCAGGGCTCTGGGCAATGAGGACAAGCAGGGCTCTGGGCAATGAGGACAAGCAGGGCTCTGGGCAATGAGGACAAGCAGGGCTCTGGGCAATGAGGACAAGCAGGGCTCTGGGCAATGAGGACAAGCAGGGCTCTGGGCAATGAGGACAAGCAGGGCTCTGGGCAATGAGGACAAGCAGGGCTCTGGGCAATGAGGACAAGCAGGGCTCTGGGCAATGAGGACAAGCAGGGCTCTGGGCAATGAGGACAAGCAGGGCTCTGGGCAATGAGGACAAGCAGGGCTCTGGGCAATGAGGACAAGCAGGGCTCTGGGCAATGAGGACAAGCAGGGCTCTGGGCAATGAGGACAAGCAGGGCTCTGGGCAATGAGGACAAGCAGGGCTCTGGGCAATGAGGACAAGCAGGGCTCTGGGCAATGAGGACAAGCAGGGCTCTGGGCAACGAGGACAAGCAGGGCTCTGGGCAACGAGGACAAGCAGGGCTCTGGGCAACGAGGACAAGCAGGGCTCTGGGCAACGAGGACAAGCAGGGCTCTGGGCAACGAGGACAAGCAGGGCTCTGGGCAATGAGGACAAGCAGGGCTCTGGGCAATGAGGACAAGCAGGGCTCTGGGCAATGAGGACAAGCAAGGCTCTGGGCAATGAGGACAAGCAAGGCTCTGGGCAATGAGGACAAGCAAGGCTCTGGGCAATGAGGACAAGCAAGGCTCTGGGCAATGAGGACAAGCAGGGCTCTGTACACAGAGGCTCTGTGACATGGCCCTGGCTCACACAGCAGGATGATTGACAACCCAGGAGCCTGCACAGAGCCCTGCTTGTCCTCAGTGTACAGAGATCTGCTAGTCCTGCCCTTAATTCCTGTATTTGGTCTCCTCACAGAGACACATGGGAAATAGCTGCTGTTGCAATTAAAAAAATTAAAATAAATACACATTATTTTAACCAATGTATATTACAAATATACACAATGTTGTTCTCTACATTATATAAACATTTTTGCTAACAGGTACACTTTAAAAAAACAGAGCCAGCAATCAGCTGACAAACTAGTAACTGCATATTCATCAGCTGATCACACTACTTTTAGCAATCTAACAAACCCTTCCTCTGCAACAAATCTTGCCAGGTAATAGGGGATGTGTGGTTGATGAACAATGGAAGTAAAGGGCCTCACAAACTATCAAGGCATCCTTTGTATGGCCCTGCATGCTTATTGGTTGAAACCATGCAAAAGCTCATTAAATGAGCACCAATCTGTGAGACTGGTGCTCCTTGTCAGGACCTGTTTGGCAGATCTATTACAGTCTTTACACACAGATTATTCTGCAGATTCTCTGTAGATTTCCCCCTGCTGAAAGTAGTAAAATCTGCAACAGAATAAGCATGATGTAGATCTGAAAATTCACAGGATGCTTACATTTCCATTTACAAATGTCTGCACCATGTGGATGACATCTGCAAAATGTCTTCTTGCCTACTATTATCACCCACTGCAAAATTCCCGTGTGCAAATCCAGAGGTGAAATACGCATCAATTCCCCCTTGCACAGTCAAATAAAGCAAATATAGAATTAAAATGCAAACATGCTCAAAGTGCACTCCTGAGTAGATTTTTATGATTGTGCCGAAAAAATATAGGGTTTTAAAATTTTTGCACTTTCGTTTTTTTTCTACCTACAGACCTATATGAGGGCTTGTTTTTAGCACCATCAATTTTACTTTGTAATGACATCAATCATGTCATCACAAAATCTATGGAGAAACAAAAAAAATAAATATATATTTTTTTTGTCGGGGCAAAATTGAAAAAACACACAATTCTATGCAGTGTACTTTTTGGTAAAAACAACACCTTATCTTATTCTGTAGGTACAAGGATACCAAAGTTTTATTCTGTTTTACTTTTTTTTTTATTATACCTTTTTGTACAAAAAATAACATGTTTAAAATTGTCTTATTCTGACCCTTCTAACTTTTTTATTTTTCTTTATACGGTGATGTGTTAGCGCTCATTTTTTTGCACTGTGGTCTGTGTAGTTCTTATCGGTAATTTTTTAGGGTATACAAAGTGACGAAAATATGCAATGCTGGACTTCAGTATTTTTTTTTTTTTACGTACATGCCATTTACGTGCGGTTTAATTAACGTTATATTTTTATAGTTCAGACATTTACACATGCGGCGATACCATATAGGTTTATAAAGGAGATAAATGACATTTATTATAAGGAGAACTCCGGAATAGGAAAATTATTGTCCTTACTGCCGGCAGTAAAAATATAAACCGGTACATACCTTCCTTCTCTCCCCCCCCCCCCCCGTGCATCCGGCCTCCGTCGCGATCCTCTTCCTGGTTGACGGTGGTCGGCGAGTCATACTGCACTAGTCCCGACTCGGCCGGCGATATGCTGATTGAGAGTGTGACGTTTTTGGACCCGGCAGCAGGTGCCGGTGTAGTGAAGAATTGCGTGTCTTGAAGCGTTCTTACCCTGCCGCTCAGCCCATCGCCGGCCAAGTCGGGACTTCGCTGCGGCCGGTGATTGGCTGAGTGCAGTATGACTCGCCGACCACCAGCAACCAGGAAGAGGATCGCAGCGGAGACTGGAGACGGTTACCTGGGGGCACAGAGGGAGCGAAGGAAGGTATGTACCTGTTTATTTTTTTTACTGCCGGCAGTATGGACGATAATTTTCCTATTCCGGAGTTCTCCTTTAACAATTTTTAGTAACCTTTTTTATTGTTGTTGAGCCATGAAGAACCAATCGGACGGTAAGGGCCCTCCCGCCATCCTCTCAGCTGATCGAGACATGGCAATTTCCCTGTTATGAATCCGATCAGCCCCGATGAGCTGCCGGGATTATATTTTCGGCATTTGAGATGCTGCGATCAACTTTAATTGCGGAGTCTAAAGGGTTATATGAAAACAATCACCCGTTCACACGAACTATAACCCGATACAACAGGTTATAGTGTGGGTGAGCAGGAGACCGATTCAGAATCTTGGACTGCTATACCTACCTGCAGTCCGGAACCTTGATCCTCCAAAGGTCCCCCTCTTTCAGAGCTGACTTGAGCTCTTGTGGCGGTCCAGTCGGCTGGATTTAAATATTCTTTAGCGCTGGTCACGTGAGCGCCCGTGCCTACTGAGCGTTCACATGACCAACGCTTATGAGTATTGAAATCCAGCCGGCGGGCCCGCCTCCAAAGTGCAGGTCAGTGCTGAAAGAGGGGGACCTTCGGAGGATCGGGGCTCCGGACTGCAGGTAGGTATTAGCAGTCCGAGACCCTGCATCGGTCTCCTGTTCACCCGCACTATAACCTGGTGTATCGCGTTATAGGGCGGGTGAACGGGTGACCCTTTTCCTTTAATTGCCAGGCATCAGCCACATCGCCGGTGTCCGGCATTAGCCGCAGTCCTGGCTGCTGATTGGAGCCAGGACCGAAAGGATATAAAGCGAGCTCAGCTCCAGAATTGCTTCATAGACCTGCCGCACCGTATATATATAAGGCACAGGTCATTAAAGTGTTAAAGTATAGTGTGATGTTGGAGGTGTATTCATTCATGGACCTCTTGTGATTTTTCATATTGGGTTTGCGGTGCTCAGGAATTAAATGCTAAATGTGCAGCTCCAATCCTACAGACAAGCAAAAGAATTTGCATATTCCACCAATCTGAGCAGCCTGGTGTAGAAAAGGTGTTAATTGGTAGAAAAACTCTTGCTTGGATGCTAAGAGTGTGAAGGCGAACATAAATAGGTAACAAATGAATAATCAAAGACTGACTTTTCTTGACACAGCCTACACTTCAAGATTTTAAAAAGTATTTTCCTTCATTTAATGTGTCAAGTCAAAGTAGTTAGCAGTGAGGTGGGGGCTGCTTCATATAAAATATAGTCTTCAGAACTGTGAATCTATTTTAACTCTACCTACTCTGGAGCAGTGTAAAAAAAGATAATGGGGAGAATTTATCATTGAATGTATAAATCAAGGTCCTTCAACCCCCCAGCCACAACCCCCCCCCCCCCAATTTTGCCTGGACGTACTGTTCTTCCTCCACATTTATCAGAAAGGTGCACATTCTTTATAAATAGGGAAGTAGTTTAGATGCAGACAAGTTTCTAAGTGCGGTCCAGGCTGGTGTGAGGTTGCGCACAAATTTTCAAAAGTCACAGTTGATGACTGACCACTGCAAAAAGCCAACCATGCCACGCTACATTTGAGTTGTTTTCTTAAATAAATCAAATTGCATTGGGCAAAAACTTGTAACTTGCAAACTTTGCAATTTGCGCAAAAAATTTGACCAACAAAAATATAAAAATGTAAAACCAATGATAAATCCCCAACATACTGTATAGTGTGCAAATGATCTTTTAGCGTTCTATAACACAAATGCTGCAACATTTCTATCATGCTATCCAAAGCAGCAAATCTGTCATTGCATATTTTTTTTTGTGTGAAAAAATGCAAAATAAATATTATATCTTAAAAAACCCTAGTTTCAGATTATGCTTTAGATCTGTAGCAAAACACCAGTCACACCAGTAAGGCTGGGTTCACACCACGTTTTTCAAATATGGTAACCGTATACGGTTTTCCGCAAAAAAAAACCATATACGACCGTTTCCGAAACGGTTTTGCTGATTTTTCAACCGTAGGCAAAAACGCTGTCGACCACGTTTTTGCCTCCGGTTGGAAAAACGTATGCGAACCGTATGCGGTTCTTTTAACATTGTTGTCTAGGAGAACCGTACACAGAATTTCAGAATACAGTTGCACATGGTTTTTCTAATCCGTTTTTGGAGTCGACACATGCGCAGATTGGAATTTCAATAGAACAATAGTAACTTTATTAAATTGCTGGAAAACTAATTCCAACAAAATAGCAAAACCGTTGGCAAAAACTGATGCAAACGGATAGAACAGTACGGGGAAAAACCGTATACGTTTTAATTTGGAGTCATACGGTTGTATACGGTTGCATACGGTTTTTGCCATACGTTTTTTAGCGGAAAACCGTATACGGTAACCGTATTTGAAAAACGTGGTGTGAACCCAGCCTAACTTTTTTTGTTGATATGTTATGCATTTTAGAACATTGAACAATTGAAGGTCAATTTGTGATTTTTTTCCCAAGCATTTGAGAGTCTGTAAAATCTTTACAATGCTGGCACTGTAATTTGCTTTGGATTTTCTGTTCATAAATCCCTGCAAAAACTTTGCAGCCGATCAGACTCATATGAAAGTATCCATAATGCTCTTTTCATAATCCATCTCACAGTGCCTTTGACGGCTGCCAGTATACATAGGAACCCATGTTGAGTAAATGTATTCAAGGCAGTAGCCTGCTCTATGGAAGAGTGCATCTGTCTGCTGTTTTCCATATAGAAAACCACAAAGTATACCACCCATTCAAAATGACCCGGCTTTGGCCTTTGGCGGGTAGCATGGGTTTATAGATAATGTAATGTGTTTCAGATATTTTTTTCCCCCATTAACAATAAAAAACTTTTGGCATGTAGATCTGCCTGAAGAGCTCAAAGACAGGACAGAGTGGAGGCCCAGATCTGAAATATTTCTGCTGAACTGAACGTGCCCAAGAGCACAGCAGCCTCCATTATTCTTAAATGGAAGTTTAAAACAAACATGGCCCTTCCTTGAGATGGCCGCTACACAAACCTAACAAAAGTACTCTCAGGAGAAGGGCCTTGGTAACATAGGTGATTAAGAACCCACTCTGGCTGAGCTCCAAATTTTCTGTGTGCAGATGGGAGAAACTTCCAGAAGGTCAACCATCACTACACCAATTTAGGCTTTATGGCAAATGTGGCCAGAAAGAATCCTTTTCATTGTATAAGACACATGCAAAAAAAGCACCTAAAGGACTCTGAGAAACAAGATTCTCCGGCCTAATGAAACAAAAACTGTAGTTTTTGGCCTAAATTTCAAGTGTCATGTTTGGAGGAAATCAGGCCCTGCTCATCACCTGCTCAATACTATCCCTAAATGGTGGTGATAGCATTATGCTGTGGGGGTGTTTTCAGCATCTGGAACAGGGAGACTGGTCAGAGCAAAAAAAAAAAGTTAATGGAGAAAAAGAGAACAGGGATATTCTTAATGAAAAACAGATCCACAGTGCTCTACAGATAGGGCTGAAGATTCACATAACAAGACAATGACACTGAGAACACAGCAACAACAACAACAACACATCCAACCTGACAGAGCTTAAGATGATCTGCAGAGAAGAATGGCGGAAACTCCCCAAATCCAGGTACACAACCCTTGTGATGTCATAAGCAAAACGACTAAAGGCTGTAATTGCTGCCAAAGGTGCTTCAACTAAGTAAAGGGTCTGAATACCTATGTCAATGAATATTTTAGTTTTTTATTTTCACTTTGTCATTTTTATTTTTCACTGTCACTATGTGGTATTGAGTGCAGAATGATTAGAGAAAACTTGATTTTTATTATTTTAGCACAAGGCTGCAACATAAAATGTGAAAAAAGTGAAATGGTCTAAAAAGTTTCTGAATGCACTGGGTACGATATACATACATATATATATATATATATATATATATATATATATATATATATATATACAGATTGAAGCAGCACTCTCAAGTGAGGGCAAGTCTGTTGGTGCAGGCGAACTCCGTTACCCCGGTCTTGGGTCAAAAATTTTCAAAGGCAAAAAATAGAGCAGTTGTAGCCCACCAGAGTATCCAAAAATGAAAAAATGTGTTTAATTCCAGCTAAAACATAAGACAACGTTTCTGTCGTCTCACACCACCTTCCTCACTTGAAAAAGGTAGTGTGAGACCACAGAAACATTGTCTTATGTTTTAGCTGGAATTAAACAAATGTTTTTCATTTTTGGATACTCTGGTGGTGCTGCAACTGCTCTCTTTTTTGCCTATATATATATATATAACAACTTGCAGTAGTTGTTAAAAAAAAAAAAAAAAAATGCAATGTCATGTTTTTATCCAGCTTAAGAAGTCCAATGAGGTGGTATTTGTCATATATATATTTTGTGTATCTGAAATGTAGTTTATAAGGGAACGGAAAGGTCATTTAATCTTCACTGTTTATAGTGAGAATTGATTGCCTTTTTTTTCAACCCTAAAAGCACAGGGACGAGTAGGACAATGATACACCAGCTTCCCAAAATGCTGTACGGTTCACTGTCTCAACTTGAGGGCAGGCAGGCTGTATCCACCTGCCGGAGGGCACTTTGGCCCCCTGTTTGCTAAACAAAACCTTAACACCGAGCTCCCAGAGGGAAAAGCTGCAACTATCGCTTCAAAAGAGACAATGGAAATAGAAGACCCTGAGAACTGGCCGAGCTGAAGCCTCATTTCTGCACCCAGCTCCATTATCACTTCATGACACTGACAAAGCCAATTGGCCTTGTTAATTATTTCAGATTTACTCTACAGATCATGGCAGCTTGTATCATTTAGCACTGTAGACAGCAGCATAACCTTTTATCTTACACCCTCCCTTGGAGAGGGAAAATGGAATTTACACTTTCACTTTTTTTCGGGAAAGTGGATTACTTATTTGTAATGATCTCAAAATAAAACATGCTGGGGGGGGGAGGGGGGATTTATATATATATAATTTTTTCTTTTTACATTTATGATCTGTTTTCCCAGTAAGCATATTTAGAATGTCCTATGTGGTCAATTCAGAACTGCATGGTGTACAAGAATACATTATATAATATATATCTCTCAACCCCCACAAACTTTAACGAAGATATAAATAGACAAACAATTTACTTTTGCTTAGCTGTTGCCAGTGCTGCCACCTAGAGGCTAATGTGTTATTCTACTGATTGCAATAATTTAAAAATTCAAGCACTAATAATAGGTTTAAAAAAATAAAATAAAAAAAAAGTAGCTTGCAGTTTATGCTGCTTTCACACTATAAAGTTCTTCCTTTTTAAAGAGCCGTTATAATGTTCCGTTATGAAAACCCTTAAAAACAGCCGTTACAAAATCCCATTAAAGTCTATGGGATTTTTACATTATCCGTTTTAACCAGCCATAGCCCGTTATTCATGACTGACGTTATTTGTGACGGGAGAAAAAAAAAAAAACGGTACATGCACTATTTTTCTCCCATCATAAAATAATGTTCTATGACTGTCTATGACGGGTTAAAACAGATCATGAAAAAATCCCATAGACTTTAATGGGAAATAAAAAGGCTATTTTTCATACCATGTAAACCAGCAAGCATTCTTGATGTAAAAGGTCAGGGGACATCCCAGATTACCATGTAACCTTCATTATGAAATTGCAATAATCTTTTTGAAGATTTGATGGAGGAAATAAAAAAAAAATAAAAAAAAAAGACTTTTTCACATAAATCCAATATATTTTTTAATAACTCTTCATTGAGATATATATCTTATGTTACTTTGTCATACGTACCTAACCAAGCAGCAATAAGTGCAGAATCAATCCCGTCTATGGGCTCACAAATTCGAGACACTACTGGGTGAACTTGTTGTGACAGGTAGTATTGTGTGTCAATGGAAAGGTTGTCTTGTTTTTGCAGCTGTTCTGGAGCATATGCTCTCTGGCTGGCACTCAGATTTGACCCATCCTACATGAAAGAGAGACAAGCACATAAGGTCTATTTTAGAGGGACTTGAACGGCAGATTTATGCTTCCTATCACCACGGAGGTCAGAAACAGGTGCTAACCGTGGTATTTAATAATCATTTTGCTAATGTCTGGCCCACGGAAATTCACAGATCATAAATTTTTGACAACCTTACAAGTCAAGGCTCCCTAATCCTAAAAGCTGACAAAGTGTACATGTAGCAAAGTGGAAAGCAATTGAACTGTGTTCATGCTGTAGTTACCTGAATCACGGTTGAGGCTAAATAGCATATTTTTGTAGACGTGGCATGGTTTGTCTTTGTATTGGGTGTTATTGTGCTTGTATGATGTACTGTGTTTATGTGAAAAGTACAGTGGTCCCTCAAGTTACAATATTAATTGGTTCCAGGACGACCATTGTATGTTGAAACCATTGTATGTTGAGACCATAACTCTATGGAAACCTGGTAATTGGTTCTGAAGATTACCAAAATATCATCCAAAAATAGAAAAAAGTGAGGATTAAAGAAAAATAGGTAGATAACTAATACAGGTAAAACAAGTCCTTACATATAAAAGTAAGAAAGATCTGCTGGGAGCTGTAAATCACTGTCTATGTCAGTGTATCTAGACCAGGTTTCCTCCAGCTGTTGCAAAACTACAACTCCCAGCATGCCCGGTCAGCCGTTGGCAGTCCGGGCATGATGGGAATTGTAGTTTAAACAGCTGGAGGAACCCTGGTTGGGAGACAATGGTTTATGTAGAGGACAGGAGCTTCTTCCGGGTCCTATACAGTACACACAGTGTCCCAAATGGAGCCGCCCTTACTTGGTGTCCAAAGGAGCAGCTAATCCTGGCACAGGTAAAGAGTAGTACAGAACTTGTAGTTCCTCCCTGTACTGTAGGGAGCGCTACCAGGCAGCCAGTCAGTGCATGTACTTCAGTAATAGAGGTGATTTACCAGTAAAATGCCCATTCTGATTGGTCAGTTCCTCCAGTTGTGACACGTTTCACAGATCTGGACTGTCCGTACATTGTATGTTGAGTCTGGTTTCAAGTTACAATGGTCCAGAAAAAAACATTGTATGTTGAAACTATTGTATGTTGAGGCCATAGTAAGTTGAGGGATCACTGTAATAAGAGATCATTTTAAATAAAAAGAAGAAAAGACATGAGAGTTCAGATGAATCTGATGCTGGTCATCTAACTTTGTAGACACTGAAAAATCCCCCCATAGCAGCCACGACACGTATGTGGTGTTAGACACATGAACTGCCCCCACAACCTGACCTTGGGGTACCAATGGGTTGCCAAAGCAGCTGGGGGTCGAGCAATTTCAGCTCTTGAAAACCTAGAAGGTAATGGCTCTTTAAATATTGCATCACAAAAGAGATTGAAGTAGTATTAGGCTATGTTCAAACATTAGCTTTTAATACATTTTTGCGGTTAGAAAAAAAAATACTGTGTGTGAACATAGCCTAATACTACTTCAATCTTCAGCTAAAATTACTGTATGTGAACATAGCTTTACATCCACCCTGATTTTTCCTCAGTGGATCTGCATGGAGCAGAAATAATCTGGAATCTGGGCTTGTGTCTGCAGCAATTTCCCATTGACAAACTTCTGCAAAGCCCATTGAAATGAATGGGGATGCATAATGTCTCAACAGGTCTTACTTAGAAGAAATTGTGAAACGACATCATTTCATAGTGGACGTTTTAGTGTGGGAATGGACACCATCTTTTAGGTCTTCATGATACTTCATGGCATTATGGTCTATTGAGTTGATGTTCCTAAAGCTTGTCTATTAGGTTTATAGGATTGGGCGAAAATGTGTTGGGACCTCAGTTGGGCCTTAATAGAATTCTACATAAAGCCCATAAGCTCATCGCTTGGTACTGGATTCAACCTGCACCTTTTGCTCTTAGAACTCATATCTAGAATTAGGCTGGGTTCCTATTACGTTTCCCCCCATACGGGAGCACATACGGCAGGGGAGAGCATAAAACTTGCGCTCCCGTATGCAATTCATTTCAATGAGCCGACCGCAGTGAAACGTTCGGTCGGCTCATTTTTGCCCCATATGCGCTTTTTCCCCGTACCTAAAACCGTGGTCGACCACGGTTTTAGGTCTGGTTGTAAAATCGCATACGGGGCAAAAATTAGCCGACCGGACTACGCCAGGGCTTTCCTCCCAACATATGTTGCGGATACCTTTTGAAGCCTTTCTGTGCTTAGTTAAAGGGGTACTCTGGTGGAAAACTTTTTTTTTTTTTTTTTTTAAATCAACTGGTGTCAGAAAGTTAAACAGATTTGTAAATTACTTCTATTAAAAAATCTCAATCCTTCCAGTACGTATTAGCTGCTGAATACTACAGAGGAAATTATTTTCTTTTTGAAACACAGAGCTGTCTGCTGACATCATGAGCACAGTGCTCTCTGCTGACATCTCTGTCATTTTAGGAACTGACCAGAACAGCATATGTTTGCTACGGGGATTTTCGTCTACTCTGCACAGTTCTTAAAATGGACAGAGATGTCAGCAGAGAGCACTGTGGTCATGATGTCAGCAGAGAGCACTGTGTTCCAAAAAAAAAAGAATTTCCTCTGTAGTATTCAGCAGCTAATACGTACTGGAAGGATTAAGATTTTTTTTTAATAGAAGTAATTTACAAATTTGTTTAACTTTCTGGCAGCAGTTGATTTAAAAATAAAAAAATAAAAATACTGTCGGGTGTTTGAGTGTGTGAGCTGGGCTCGTTCACAGTTCCTTAGGTTAGTTTGGCGGTCTTTGTGATCTATACTGATTGAGTGTGTTCTTTGTTTTAGCTCTCCTTCTAGATGGGGGAGGATGTACTGTATATTGTCAATATGCTTGCTATTTGGCTGAATTCTATTTGCACTGGTAAAACCTGTCTGTAAGGGGAGGGTTTAGGGAGGGCATAAGTGGGGGAGAGTTGTGGGAGTAAGTGTTGCGTATAAGGTGTATTAAGTGTATTGCTATATGATAAAAACTCTTTAACCTCTCAAGGACTCAGCGTTTTTCAGGTTTTTTTTTACCTTTTAAAAATCATAACCCTTTCAATTTTCCACCTAAAAAATCCATACGATGACTTATTTTTTGCACCACCAATTATACTTGTGATGACATCAGACATTTTACCCAAAAATCAACGGTGAAACCCCCCAAAAAAATCACTGTGTGATAAAATTGACAAAAAAAAAATAAAAAATAAAAAATACATTTTGTAACTTTTGGGGGCTTCCGTTTCTACACAGTATATTTTTTGGTAAAAATGACATTATCTTCATTCTGTAGGGCCATATGATTAAAATGATACCCTACTTACATAGGTTTGATTTTGTCGTACTTCTGGAAAAAATCATAACTACATGCACCAAAATTAATACGTTTAAAAATGTCCTTTTCTGACCCCTATAACTTTTTTTTTTCAAAGTAAATCTTTATTAAAGTTTACATAAAGAAAATAACAATACAAAAACTGCGACTTGTCAGGAAGGCATAGGTAGCAAACAACAAGGTGTCGCCCTTTGGGGGTCAGAAATACAGAACATCAGGTATAAACAGTCCAGGTATGCGTGTAGTCTCATCCTAGAAACTCAGGAAATTAACTCTAATATAAAGGCTTCTAGGCCACTCTGGCACACACTGTCAAACAAAGCAGAAAGGGAACAGAGAAAGAACGTCTCTCCTCTCACAGGGGCAGAGGAGACCCGTATGGATGTGAAGGGGAGTAATACCAGGCCAACTGGGAAGGGCTCCGAGGAGCAGGATAACCAAAGTGGACCTATCAAACAAGTACAGGACGCAGACGGACCGACATGAGGTGGAACAGAGGGCAAAGACAAAAGAGGGGAGAAGGAAAGGGAAGTGAGGAGAGAAAGAGAGGGGGAGAGAGGGCAAGAAAAAGGCAAGAAGAATAGGAGGGGAGGGGGAGGGAAGAAGGTCTAGGGGATGGACATAGTATACCTCTTGACGTGGACAGACACTGGGACACCCAGGGCATGAGCGCAGGATCTTTGGCAGGACCATGTGATATTGGGCTCAACGAAAGGGCCTAATCACTCGAGTGGAGGGTGTCAAAATCAGAGGAAGACAAGAACTCCGACCAAGGCCTCCAAATACTGATGAACCTATGCAGTTGGTTCCGGGAGTCAGCCAGGAGTTCTTCCATATGGTACAAGTGGGATACCTCGCGAAGCCAGGACGAAAGCGCGGGAGGTGAAGAGGATTTCCCCTATAACTTTTTAAATTTTTCCGTATATGGGGATGTATGAGAGCTCATTTTTTTTGCGCCCTGATCTGAAGTTTTTATCGGTACCATTTTTGTTTTGATCGGACTTTTTGATCGCTTTTTAATTTATTTTTTATTGTATAAAAAGTGACCAAATACACAACAATTTTGGACTTGGCCATTTTAAATCCAACTTTTGTTTTTTCAATAGGAAGATGGATACTGGAAGCCTGTGCTAGCATTTCTCCTGCAGTGTTGCTATCAGTGTGTGAAGAGTGGGAGAAGAGGGTTGCATTGACAATCCAACACAATGGGCAGCACATTAAACACATTTTATAAGTGGTAAGAAACTTGTAAATAACTCATGAAAGAATAAAGTTACGTTAAAACCAAGCACATCATTGGTTTTCTTGTGAAATTCCCAATAAGTTTGATGTGTCACATGACCCTCTTCCTATTGAAAAAACAAAAGTTGGATTCAAAATGGCCAACTTCAAAATGGCCACCATGGTCACCACCCATCTTGAAAAGTTTCCCCCTCACATATACTAATGTGCTACAAACAGGAAGTTAATATCATCAACCATTCCCAATTTATTAAGGTGTATCTATATAAATTGCCCACCCTGTATATATTTTTATAGTACGGATATTTAAGCACGCGGCTATACCACATATGTTTATATTTATTTTTATTTACATAGTTTTTTTTTTATGGGAAAAGGGGGGTGGTTCAAACTTTAATTAAATCACATTTATTAACACTTTATTTTCTATTTCCATAAGGGACTATAACATTGCACACGCTGATTTCCTACACTGATCACTGTCATGCAATAGCATTGATCAGTGTTATCGACGCTTGACTGCTCCTACCTGGATCTCAGGCACGGAGCAGTAATTCAGCGATCGGATGTGCAGGGGGCAGGTAGGGACCCTCCTTGTGTCCGTACAGCTGATCGGAACTCCACGGTGAAACCACTGTGGTGCCGATCAACCCGACTGAGCTGATGGGAAGGTTTCAATTCCACTTCAGATGCGTTAATACCGGGCATCACCACAATCGGTGACGTCCGATATTAGCCGCAGGTCCCGGCCGTTGATGTCCCCCGGGACCGACCCGATATGATGTGGGGTCACCACGTGACCCCGCGTTATATCGCGGGAGCTGGATGTAAATATATGTCCTGCATTGTTAAGGGGTTAAATAGAAAAAAAAATTGAACAGTCCATGATTCAGACCCCCTAAGATCATTAGAATAAGCCGGGAGAAGCATGCACTTAAGCATTTCACTCCCTAGCTGTCAGCAATCTCTATTCAGGTTCACTACTGAGCCGGGGAGGGAAGCGCACTATCATGTGCTTCTCCCCTCTTGTTAAAATGATCATGTGGGTGTCAGAATGGAGACTCCAACCTTTTACATGTCTCTGTGACATGTTGAAAGTTTTTCTTAATGACAGATACACTTGTTAGATCTCTCCCGATAGGATAAGGGATAAGTGTCTGATCGTGGGGGGGGTCCAACCGATGGGACCACCCGCATTCTCCCAAAGGGGGCCCCTCATTGCCACTCTATGTGAGTGGCTAATGCGTGTAGCGTCGAACTCTCTGAGGTTGACTGTACGCCCCCTCTCTATACAGTTCTATGGGAGACGTGGGGAGGCACAAACGCTGCCTCCCTGCCTCTCCCATAGAGATACATGGTGGAGGCATGTCGGCCGCAATGTCACGTTGCGGCCGGCACGCCTCCTGCCCGGAGGAGTCGCAGAAGAGCCGTGGCCACGTGCAGGATATCACGGGGGTCCCAGCGGTCGGACTCCCCGCGATCAGACACTTATCCCCTATTCTGTGGATAGGGGATCAGTTATCTTTTGCTGCAGATGTCCTTTAATAAGCATAGTTTTGAATTAAGAAAATTTGCCTTCACTTCCCAAACATACTAGCTTAGTCAATCCCTTTATACATGCAGAAACAAGGGATGGAACACAAATTCTCAGTGGCACACCTCCCGAAAATGTAAGAAAAATAAAGGTAGTGTCATTTTCACAATGAGGCCCCTTTCAACTTTCCAGTAAAAAAAAGGGACACCATGAATGGTAACTTTATTTCCATTGACTGTACAGGAAGATATCAAAGAGAATTTGGTAGTAAAAGGTCATTTAAATATCTAAAATCTTTATATACATGATGGGGACAAAACACTTGGGCATAGATAACGTAACATTATAGCCCAAAGTGGAACAAAATAGAGCATCAGTGATTACCTGGCATATGACATAGGAGACTGTATCCCCAGCCTTCATTTTTTTTCCTCCTTGCGAATTTATCCATAGGGCAACATGTACATGAGGCAAACTTTTCTTGTCTGGGTAGTCCTGGGGATCCTTTGTTAGAGCCTAAAAGAATATAGATAAAAAAATATATAGAAACAAAAAAAAAACCACTTATTTAACCCCTTAAGGACACAGCCAATTTTATTTTTGAGATTTAGTTTTTTTTTTTCTCCCAGCCTTCTAAAATCCATAACTTTTATATTTTGATTCACAGACCCATATGATGGCTTGTTTTTTGCGTCACCAGTTGCACTTTGTCATGACATCACTCATTTTACCCTAAAAAGTATGGCAAACCCCCCCAAAAAATTTTTATGTAAGGAAATTTAAAGAAAATCATAATTTAGCAAATCTGGGGGTGTTTCGTTTTCACGCTGTACACTTTACGGTCATGTTTTCTTTATTCTCTGGGTCAACACGATTAAAATGATACCTATGGTTACATACATTTCGATAATTGTACTGCTTTTAAAAAATCTCAAACTTTTTTTTTTTTTACAAAATCAGTGCGTTTAAAATTGCCTTATTTTGACCATCTATAACTTTCTTATTTTTCTGTATTCAGGGATGTGTGAGGGCTCATTTTTTGCGACATGATCTGCAGTTTGTTTTAGTACCAGGTTTGCGTATATGTGATTTTTGATCGCTTTTTAATATTTTTTTTTTCAGTTTGATGTGGGAAAAAAGCTGCAATTTTCTCCTATTATCCCTTGTAAAAATGTAAAATTTTGGGGAAAAACTGCATTTTTGTGAAATTATAATTTTTTTTTCTCATTTACACATCTGACTTTAAACAAAATGTCGTCAAACACCTGTGGGGTGTTAAGGCTCACTGTACCCCTTGTTATGTTCCTTGAGGGGTGTAGTTTCCAAACTATTATGCCATGTGTTTTAGTTTTGTTTGTTTTTTTGCTGTTCTGGCACCATAGGGGCTTCCTAAATGTGACATGCCCCCCAAAAACCAGTTCAGCAAAATTCACTCTCCAAAATCCCATTGTCACTCCTTCCCTTCTGAGCCCTCTACTGCGCCCGCAGAACACTTGACATACACATGTGAGGTATTTCCTTACTCGAGAGAAATTGTGTTACAAATGTTGGGGGCTTTTTCTCCTATTACCCCTTGTAAAAATGCAAAAACTGGGTCTACAAGAATATGTGTAAAAAATGAAAATTTTGAATTTTCTCCTTCACTTTGCTGCTATTCCTGTGAAACACCTAAAGGGTTAACAAACTGTCATTTTGAATACTTTGTGGGGTGCAGTTTTTATAATGGGGTCATTTATCACTCAGGACCTAATCCTGACCATGTACATCAAATTTTTATGTGTCTTGCAACTTTATTTTTATTACACTTTTAATTTAGCTCACTAGTCTGAATTCCTCTCAAATGGAGGGGGTGGGGCCTCATTGTGCAGTTCTCCGCCCTCTCCCTCAGTATGCTGTCTGCTCACATCTCCCCTAGCATTAGCAAAACTACAACTCCCAGCTTGTCCTCACTGACAGTAGCGGGACACAAGCTGACAGTGAGAGGATTTTTCCTCCAGCTGTGAGTCCTGCATTCACATCTGTCAATCAAGGAAGTGTGTCCATGACACAGGTGATGATGCATGGACAGAGCAGGACTAGTATGTGTCCAAGCAGGCAGGGGGGGCAGTTGTTTGGCTTTTTCAGTATGAAATAGTGAAAATGTTCTAATGAAAGCAATTGCAAAACCTACTGGCTTTGCATGCTTTACAACATATCAAAAGTTTTTGTATCTGACAGTGCCCATTTTAAGGGGTTTAAACTATTGAGGTAAGGGCTTTTTCACCTTTTTGTTCACTTTTATTTAACATTTATTTTAAACTTTTGTAGTCCCCATAGGGGACTATTTATAGCAATCATTAGATTGCTAATACTGTTCAGTGCTATGCCCTATGCATAGCACTGATCAGTATTATCCACAATCTTCTGCTCTGGTCTGCTGAATGGCAGATCAGTGCAGAAGACCCAAGGAGATGGACGGAGGCAGGTGAGGGGACCTCCTTCCGCCAACTTGGCTGATCCGATCTCCGCGGGTGATCAGATCAGCCAATTTAAGTGCCGCACATGCTGTGATCTGTGTTGATCACAGCATCTGAGGGGTTAATGGCAGACATCAGTGAGATCGCTGATGTCCGCCATTACCGGCGGGTCCTCTGCTGCTGACAGCTGCCTGGACCCGCCTTGAATGAAGCGAGTGCAGCTCCTGCACTCGCGACACAGCCGCACCATAGATGTACAGTGCTGTGCGCGAAGTATCGATACGCAGCGTCATACATTTACGGCGCATGTCCTTAAGGGGTTAATAATGAATATAGACATTGGAAAAACAGTACTGGTGTGTTAATTAAACGGGTCTTCTAAAGAAAAGACCAATATTCATTGTCTATGCTCAGCTCTGGTTGAAATCTGAAACTTTGTAAACACCAGTACAAATGGGTTATGGGAGAAAAGTTCCTTGTGAATTTAGGCAATAGTCTCCCAAGTTCTTTTAAGAGAGCAGTGAAATGAGCTAGCCTCTGCACAAACTTATTACACTGCATTTAATATGTATGACAAGAGAGTACTTAAAATGGTACTCTGCCCCTAGGCATCTTATCCCCTATCCAAAGGACAGGGAATAAGATGTCTAATGGCGGGGGTCCTGCCGTTTGGGACCCCTGTGATCTCAGCTGCGGCATCCGAGACGTCCGGTGCGTGGAGCTATCTTCGCTCCATGCCAGATGACTGGCGATGCAGGGCGGAGGCTCGAACAATGGCCATGCCCCCTCAATGCAAGTCTATGGGAGGGGGCGTGATGGCCATCACACCCACTCCAATAAACTTGCCTTGAGGGGATGTGGCCGTGACGTCAAGAGCGGGGCGTGACCGTGACGTTTCGAGCCTCCGGAGCTGCACCCAAAACTCTAAATGATCACCGGGGTGCAGCAGGGAGATCGGCGGAGTACCTCAAATCATACATACAGTCAGTATAAAACTGCATGTGGAAAGAGTATTTCTAAAAAGTCAACAAAGCCAGAACACTTCAATAGGATTGTCAAGGAGCCCAATAAATAAGGAAACATAGTGTCCTTCAAAACGTTTACCTTATTAATCTCATACTGGCTAATGGGAATGCTGCCATTTATCACATTTTCTCCAATCTCCATGAGCTTTTTCTGAATGTTTTCTACTATGGTGTCACGGGGCTGGTCTGACAAGATCTGGCTGATCACAAAACTAGAAAGGAAAAATATAAAATTAAATGTAAAAGTTTTTCCAGAAAACAAAAGAAGCACAGATGAAGACATGATCTGCCATAGCTGCAGACATTACCCATCACAAGGGTGAGCTAATTTGACTGAATCAGAAGCTAAGGAGGTCAGTAGAAGCAGGTGGAACATAATTGGGACATCGGGAACAAAAGAGACAATTTACAACCTTTCTTTGAACAAATGAAATCAGTGAGATAATCAGAGCAAGTTAACTGATAATTTTCCAAGAAAATAAAATAGCATCTAAAGCAGAGCAGGGAGTATTCACAGAGAAAAAACATTGGGAGAATGAATGATAGGCACTTTCTACAAGACATTGGCAACTAAAAATTTTCAGCTTTATTACAGGCCATCCCATCTAAAAGTCGGGTTTCTAGAATAGTACTTAAAACTGGAAATATTCAAAGACAGAGTTTCTTCCCAGGAACACCAGAGTTTGGAGGATTTCTGGTCACTTTCACAACCACACAGTATTTACCGTATATCCCAGCATATAAGACGACTTTTTGACCCCATATCTTCTTCTGAAAAGTCAGGGGTCGTCTTATATGCCGGGTATTGGGGTACAGCATAGGAATACTTATGATTATCTTCCCGGCTCCTGTGTGCGGCTGCAGGCGGGGGCCGGCCGGAGCATGTACAAACTAATAACTGTACAGTATACTTAAAAACCAGGGTGCCTCCAGCTGTTGTGAAACTACAACTCCCAGCATGCCCGGACCGGCAAAGGCTGTCCGGGCATGCTGGTAGTTGTAGTTTCACAACAGCTGGAGGCACCCTGGTTTTTAGTTTACATGAATTCGTTTTTACATGCTCTGGCCGGCCTCCGCCTGCAGCCGCACACAGGAGCCGGGAAGATAATCATAAGTATTCCTATGCCGGACATCCCTGTGTCCACCACGATTCCTCCTGCGGTCTTCCTCCGGTCCTTCTGCGCTTCACCACCTCTCTATGGTTGTACGCACGTGACGTCAGTGACGTCCCGTGCGTACAACCATAGAGGCGCAGGAGGACGAGAGCTGGCCGGGGCATGGTGAGTGACCGGCGGCGCGTCATCTACAGTGTTCCGATCACCGCTCCTCCGGTCCCGGGACTGCTTCTATGGTCCATAGGCCATAGCAGTAGATTGTGACCCCGAGCCGGAGGAGCGGTGACTGGAACACTGTGGGGGGCAGTACACAGACATACAGCCTCCAGCCACACTCTATATGGCTGGAAGCTGTATGTCTGTGGGGGGAACTGCCTACTATTGTGGGGGGGGGGGGGGGGGACTGCCTACTATTGTGGGGGGGGGGGGGGGGGAGAGCTGCCGACTATTGTGGGGGGGGGGGGAGATGCCGACTATTGTGTGGGGGGGAGCTGCCTACTAGTGGGGGGGGGGGAGCTGTCTACTATTGTGGGGGGGAGCTGCCTACTATTGTGGGGGGGGGAGCTGCCTACTATTGTGGGGGGGGGGAGCTGCCTACTATTGTGGGGGGGGGAGCTGCCTACTATTGTGGGGGGGGGGGGGGGGAGAGCTGCCTACTATTGTGGGGGGGAGCTGCCGACCTAATATGTGGGAGCTGCTGACCTAATGTGTGGGAACTGCTGACCTAATGTGGGAGAGCTGCCTACTATTGTGGGGGAACATGCTGCCTACCTAATGTGGGGGAACTATACTGCCTACTTAATATGGGGGGGAACTACAAGGTACTGTACATCGCTGTAGGAGGGTAGTCTTATACGGCAAGTATATCCCAAACTCTATATTTTAACTGTAAAATTTGGGGGTCGTCTTATACGCCGGCATATACGGTATGTTTGAATTTTACAAGAGGTACGAATATTTCCATTAGCTTTACTCTGCGTGGTTTGCACTACTAGTTTTGGGTTACAAACAACTGATGTAAAATACTGACCAAAAACTGCTATGGGATTGTAGCCATAGGATTATTTTGCTTTTAGAAAACAAACAAGAGACGCACAAATACCGTGTGTATATATATATATATATATATATATATATATATATGCACACATACTAGCTGAGTACCCGGAGTTGCCCGGTTTTTCCTACCTAATCCTTGTTGGGGAGGAAAATAAACAAAGGAGGAAGCTTTTGACTTCATATCCCGACCTCCTATCCCGTCATCGTATCCCGACCTCCTATCCCGTCCTCCTATCTTGACCCCCTTTCCCGTCCTCCTATCCCGACCTCATATCTCGACCTCCTTTCCCGTCCTCCTATCCCGTATCCCGGTAGTCCTATCCCGACCTCCTATCGCGACCCGTAATATGTGTACCAGTTATTGATATATCTCCAGCCGTACGGAAGTTATGTGGGAACATACATTTCCCATTGATTTGCATGGGACTTTTAACGAAAACCCCGACCCTCACAAATGGGAATAGTTAAGGGTTAAATTAACTACCCTATATTTTAAGTGGATATATAAGTAACATGTGATCAAGTATTATCGAAATATATCAAGCCGTTTGGAAGTTATGCAGTAACATATATTTCCCATTGACTTGTATGGGACTTTAAACATAAACCCCGCCCCTGGCAAATGGGGGTGAGTAAGGGTTAAATCACTTATCCTATGTTTGTTGTTGACATATAAGTAACATGTGTGCCAAGTTTCATGTTAATACCTTTAGCGGTTTGGACATGATGCTGGAACATACACACATACATACATACACACACGTTGAGTTTATATATGTATATATATATATATATATATATATATATATATATATATATATATATATATATACACACATATATAGATAGACATACATATTATTCCTTTTTTTTATGTCATATACAGACAAAAAAAGAAAGAAAAATCAATTCAGAAAACTTTTGAAATATTTTTTTTTTTTATTGGGGGTCCAGGTGTCGATCGCTAGAGCAGGGGAAAGCTTTTATCTGTAAGCACCGTTCGCCCTGCACTCTCCTCACATGCTGCAGACAGGCTCATAGACTTTTTATAGAGCACCTGGATCCCAAGATCAAACTCTAACATGTAAAAACACATTTCTTTAAATGAAAGGGACACTTTAAGTGGAAGGGATGTCATTATCTGTGACACGTTCCCTTCATGTAGCCAAGAACAAGATGCACAATTTCCCAATTCTCATCAGAAGAATACAATGAGCCATCATTTTAAAATGGAGAGGAAGCAGTATTGCTCCTATTTATTGTACAAGGGGTTTGGCTTTCAGTTACATAGTTAACTACAGTCAAAACTTCACTGATATTTGTCAGAGGTGACCGAAATAGGTATTCCCCATAATAGATCCCCCTCATTTACTGTGTCCAGCATATCTGCCAAGCATTTATTATATGCCCCCCCCCCAGAGTTAATTCAGATACCTAATAATGGAATATTAAAAAAAAACTGCACAGAGATGAATAACAGCAGGTGTAAATAAATGGTAATTAAGAAGTGTCTAATCTTCAAATGATTTTAAGGAATAGACTCACCTTAAGAAAATTCTAAATATTAGAAATTGCTGCAAATGCTATGTCAATAATTTCCTGAGTAACATTAAGGGTCTATTCACACACAGTATTCTGTGCAAATTTGATGCGCAGGATTTCAAGCGGTGTTCGGTTTATATTGAAATCTGCAGCAGAATATCCTGCGCATCCAATCTGCACATCATACTGTATGTGTGAATAGACCATAATAAAGGGGAGAAGATGTCTGATCATGGAGGGTCCGCCCACTGGGACACCCGCAATCTCTGACCCAGCACCTTAGCGTTCTAAACATTTATTTTAAGAACGCCAGCTGTGCTAGGCTTTGGGTGGCCGTGGTCGTCACGCCCACCTCCATTAATGTATATGGGAGTGGGCGAGACGGCCATGGACGCTCGTAATCCAGCACGTAGCGTAGTTCGCTCCATGCAGTGGATTACTGGGGTGCTGGCCCTGAGATGGAGGGGGTCCCAGCAGCCGGAGCCCCCGAGATCAGACATCTTATCCAAAGGATAGGGGATAAGATGTCTAGGGGCAGAGTACCCCTTTAAATTACAAACAGGTAATCTCCTTATAATAGCATGCATAGCATGAGGAAAGCAAACCTCACACATCTTAAGAGATGGACAACAACCTACACAACCTGTATTCTCTAGTTCAAAACGTGGTTACCATATATTAATGGCATATTTTCTTTAAATATTTATTGACAAGTCGTTCTGTCTGAGGTATTTACCACAAACATGTTAGCATTAATGAGTGCTCTGAATGTTCTTATTTAATGATCACAGATCTTAACTGAAAGCATCACAGGCACTTGAAGCCAGAGAAGGTAAGGAGGCCGCATTATGCTTGTCTGAAAACAGCTCAATGGTATGTTCCAATATGGCATATTTTGCAATAGAAAAAAAATAAAAAAAATAAAAAAAGATTATATAATACTGTGAAATACAAGAGGGGAATTCAGAAAGTAGCCTCAGGTTTCTGATATGTATTTGACTATTTTACCAACCACCATTATGTACTTACGTGTACTTTCCCCAAAGTCTATGCTTGAAATAAGTGACCTGTTCCTTTTTCCAACTTATTTGCAATGCCACCCAAAAAATGTGCACCTGCCAGAAGTATAGCAGCCCATGTCCTGTCAGAGAGCCTCAGACAATGGTTTCTCAATTCCAGTCCTCAAGTCCCCCCTCAACCAGCTATAATAAATGCCTATTTCTATGAAAAAATCTCTACTACAAGGCCAAAAAATTTGGACTCCTGGCCATCACATCAAAATTAGCATGTTGTACAAACTTATTTAATAGCTATGAGTGTTAATACAGATTTGGGACCCATTTTGAATGAGCCCTGACCTTAAGCTCATTAAAATAGTTTGATGGGTTGAGGTTAGAGCTCTGTACACATCAATAACCTCCCACTACAAGAAGGGACACACACCCTTCCCCTGAGAGGATTGTAAACACTGTGAGCAAATGAAAAGAGGTATTTTTATAAAAAAGCTAGAGGAATAGAAGCTAGAGGAATAAAAATGAGATGTTCATGGTCAGGATTAGCTACGGAGTAACAATTTTTTTTGTGGGATCTGACAGGTACACTAAGTTTGGCTGCTTGACCATGGAAACTCATTTCATAAAGCTCCTAACATACAGCTGTTAAGCTTAGTATGGAGCATATCTTAAGGACAGGTTTTAATACTGCCCTCAATACATCACATATATTTCCAAATTTTCCAAAATGGAAACTGATAACACTTTATGCTCTACATATGCATCTATCACTTTGAAACATGAGTGTTTTGGATGATAACATGACATCAGATTCTTCAAAAGAGTCCAAGGTTACACAGTCACATGTTAGGTGAAGCTTTATTATAAACTGCTGCCCACCTGTAATAATTTATACATTTTCACACAATTTTTAAGACATAAAAAGGCTAAAAGGAAAAAAAAAAAAGCAATGCATACTTATTTAGTTAAAGTCTGCATTATTTGATGAAAGCCGCATAGATTATTTCAAGTTTCTTAAGCAGGCTTGTTGTCTCCTTATAACACAATGTGCACAATTGATGTATTTTGTCCCTCTTGTGTACTGCAAAATACCTCAGATGTGCCATTGTCAACAGTTAAGGAACATGTGATTCATACCACTAAATCTGGAGTCCCTACTGCCTGTGTTTTCTTTGTCAAGCTAGAGTCCCTTACTGAGCCGTAACAAAAGCACACAGCATTCAATATTTTCATATTTGTTATTGTGCTTTTTACAAGATAGAACCGAGAGGTAGCACTACGCAGCAAAGCAATTTGAGTTTATTGCGAGTCCGGTCTCCATGGACAGATGCTGCATTTTTGGAATTCTATTTTTCAAGTATTATCTGTTTCTATTCTAAACGTCCATTTTAGCATTTCACTATTGTGTGTGGATAAAAGGCTGACGGCAAAACTAACGTTGCTAAATAAGTATGCTGACCGATAAATAAACATCATAAATCGTTAAAGTTACAGTAATACTGAAACATAACTGGCAAGTGCTTGCTTATATAGTCTTCACACTGTTTATTAAACATGGTAAATGATTATAGTTATAAACACCAGTTTTGAGTCCTATATTCTATGATGAAGAAAATAAATGTATACAAGTTACCATTAACAACTGATTAAATGTGTGCATGACTACAAACAAGGTTTTTTTTTTGTTTCCTTTAAAGAATCTTGTAGCATATCTTAACTCAGAAGGCAAGAATCATAAATTGTTGTCAGCAACCAATAAATTTAATAAAGCTAACAAGGTCAGCACTGTAGGCCAGAAAACAAATGAAGCTCTATCACACAACTAAGTATGTTGTTGCTAGAAGTCTGATGATTGTATGGTTTTTCTACAAGAAAATAATTCCTAAAAATAGACTTTGGCCTTAAAAATTTTTTTGTCTGCAAGTACGTGCTTGTGCAGTTGATTGAGGCACCCCTATGCAGGACTACTTAGGCTGGCATCATATTATATTTTAAGAGGGTTGATACAATAATAGGTACGATATTTTCACAATGAAATGTTTGTCAATATGCTGCAGCCACTGCACAGTAGTAATACTGGTTAGGAAGCTGAATTTATGAAATACTAAGGCTGGGTTCGCAAAGTGTTTTGGTCAGAATTTGCATCAAAGCCAGGACTAGATCCAAAACGCTGAAGAAGAAAAAAAAAAAAAAGTACAAATCTTTCCATTATGCTTTTTTCTGCACAGGTTCCCCATTTTGGCAAACGTCAACGATTACTTTGAGTTCCAAATACAGACCAAAATATGATGTGTGAACAAAGCCTAATGATATTTTAAAAAGAGACAAATATGCTGTGAAAATAATGTATAAAATCCTCAAAATCTTTTTGTGCATTTATTGCAGATTTCAACTAAAGGCAATGGGAAAAGATAAAAATCTGAAATATGTCTGTAGTATAATTTAACATAATACAGATTCGGTGCAGATTTTTTTTTCTGCTGTGTGAGACAGAAATTCCCTAAAATCTTCTTCACCATGCGGGTACTGTAACACTGAGAAGATTTTCCACATGCAAACCTATTTGAAAACCTGCAGCTTATGCGACCCATGCAAAAGTACCCGCTGGGTCCAGACTCTCCACTGACATCTGTCAGGCATTTTGGATTTTTATAGATAAAAGTGTAGCTGTAGCTTACAATTATTGAAAGTTTTTGGCAACCTTAACACTGCAAAAGGATATGAAAATCATAATAGAAAGGCTAAAATAAGAAAACTTACTTCCCAGCTATTTTAGCAAGTTCACACCAGTCTCTTCTGACAATGTCCAGACCTTTCAGTTCTTGTTTGGTTACATACTTCCCATCGGCTGTAGGTTCTACTACGAGTGCAGCATACTTCTTTTTCTTTAACAGCAAAAGTGACTTAAAAATGCCATCAATATCTATCTCCAGTAGCTTGTAGGATTTATTTATTTCACTTTTAACCTAGTAGAAGAGAGTGATGACAAAATAGAAATTTACAGAGGTCAGAAAATTATTATTAAGAATAAAAGAATGTTCAAAAAGTGTTCTACGTGTAAATAAAAACATAACAGATTATACCAGGGGTTATTTTGCATTATCATATTTCTAGGAAATATACATTGCTGCTTTTTTAACATCGTGATTCCTTTTAGTTTACAAAATTATTATCTTTGTAGAGAAAAAAAGGTTACATGGAATTAAGGGGATCTTGTCATTTATATGTAAAGAGTGTTCCTTATATAAAGGAGTTTGCATTTTAGCTTCCACCATTTTCAAGAAGCTTTGCTAACTAAAAATTCTTGTTTCTTAAAACTGGTACAAACCATACTCTCTCAGATTGCTGCAGTTGTATCTAATCTAGGCAGCACACACATGAAACTGTTTTAAATTTACTGAAAATATGTGTGCTGACCCACAAGATTTTAGACCCCCTATATAACTTTCTTTGGCATTAAACACTAATACAAGAAGGAAATTAAAGGGGTTATCCACCATGAGGTGATTTTAGTACATACATGCTTAGGAAGGATCTGTGCTTGTCTGGGGGCTAAATGGCTGTGTAGTGAGATTACCATAACACTGAGGCTATTACCTGTTGGAGTCCGTGCCTTCAAACTACAAGCCCCATAATTCCTTGTTTGTAAGTGTGAGATCACTTTTCTCCCTCCCACACACCAGACACCACACCCATTGAAACACACATGCAATTGACCAGTGCTTTCTGACCAGGGTGCCTCCAGCTATTGCAAAACCATAATTCTTGCATAATGATTTCCCAATCACGACCCAGATACCCAGTGGCCGCCCCACCTATCCCTGCAATACAACAGACACTTGTCGGAAACCCGACAGATGCCATTCAAAAGTCAATGGGACCAGTGAGGACCTGGTGGTATCAGTTGTGCTCCGACCCATTCCTGGCCCATTAAGCACAACAAAAAAAGGAAGAAAAAGCCAAATGGATCTCAACAGGACAAAGCACAATGCTGATATGAACGTAGCAGTTAGAATTATATGGGTCCACAATGTAACTGCATATGCCTCTGCCACAGTTCTATATTTTTTGAAAAAAATATATCACACTGTGCGTCATCCTTTATTATAGATGTATTCTAGGGTGGGTTACTCTCATAGGAAGCATACATGTGGCTCTGGAGTAAGGAACCCATAGTGTTATTAGTGTACACAGGGATGTGGAAATCCTATAGCCCGACGCCCGGGACAAGTAGTTTTGGGCGCCGGGCAGGTGAATTGTTCATAGATTTAGCCCTGTATCGGGCAGGGAGAGACAGACTTCCCCTTATTTTTCTTTAATGCCGGTGTGAGGCGCAGGAGCGGATGGAAGTCTGCACCTCACACCAGCTCTGAGTGTATGGAGGGGACGGCGGCCTCCAGCTGACTGCAGAGCCCCCTTATCTCCCCTCCCGGAGGACGCAGCTCAGAAGACACAGCAGGGGGAGAGAGAGGATGTTGACAGCTCCGTGCACAGCTCCATCCCCCGCACACAGCTCTACCCCTCCCCCTCCCCGGCTCTGTCTAGACAGGACCTAATCCACCATGGGGAGGTTGCTTGTTTGCACGAGGAAAACACAGAGCGGGGGGGGGGGGGGGGGGGGTGAGGACGGAAATCTCACCTCACACCGGCCGGGACTACAGCTCTGATGTCCACTCATGGCGGCTCAGGTGAGGAGGCCGAGAATACAGGCGGCAGGAAGGGTGGTTGTATATGTATGGTGTGAGTGTATGTGTGATGTGTGTATGTAATGTATGATGGGGGGCAGCGGCAGGTGCATGTATGATGTGTGTATGTATGGTGTATGTCAGTGTTTCCCAACCAGGGTGCCTCCAGCTGTTGCAAAACTACAACTCCCAGCATGCTCTGGGCATGCTGGGAGTTGTAGTTTTGCAACAGCTGGAGGCACCCTGGTTGGGAAACACTGGTGTATGTGTGTGTATGATGTCTATGTGTGATGTGTATGTAATGTATGATGTGTGTATAATGTCTGTGTGATGTGCATGTATGTGATGTATGATGTGGGGTGGGCAGCGGCAGGTGTATGTATGGTGTGAGTGTATGTGTGTATGTAATGTATGATGTGGGGGGGGGGGCAGTGGCAGGTGTGTGCGTGTGTGTGTATATGTATATGGGGGCAGTGGCTGGTGTATGTATGATGTGTATGCATGAATGTTTTGTATAGGAGCGGACTGTCACGTCGGGCATTAGGGCAGTTGTGCCATCTAATTTTATTTATTTTTAGTGGCACCCGCACTAAATTGCACCCCCAGAATCCTGCCCCCTTCATACTCACCCGCCAACCAAGAGCCCCACGGATGCAGACAAACACGCCCGAACCAAAACTACAACTCCCAGCATGTTGGACCATAACCTAAACTGTAGAACTATAAAGTGCAACATGCTGGGAGTTGTAGTTTTGGTTCGGGTCAGCTGCAGAGCTATAGGCTGCATCAGGGCATGCTGGGTGTTGTAGTTACTAACTGTAATTCCCAGTATTCCTTGACATAGACTATGGCTCTGCAGCTGACACAAACCAAAACTACAACTCCCAGCATGTTACACAATAACCTTAACTGTACTACTATACAGTGCAACATGCTGCAACACCCACACAACCATAGACTGTATCAGGGCATGCTGGGAGTTGTAGTTATCTACTAACTAAATGCAACTTCCAGCATTTTCTGACACAAAATGCACCATATAAACTGGAGAAGCAGAACCCCCCCCCCCCCCCCCCCCCCCGAAACACATAAGTCCCTATTGAGACTGAAAAATTGTGATTAAAATATTTTAAAAAGTGCGTATATATATGTAAATAAGCCTCTTTCCTAATAAAAGTTTCCAATTTTCTTTAAATGAAAATAATGTACAAAAATAAACATAAGTGGTATCGCTACATGTGGAAATGTCCAGGCTATTAAAATATAATGTTAATTAAATACGGTGAACGGTGTAAATGTAAATAATAGTCCAGAATTGCTCATTTTTTGGTCACTTCATATCAGAAATTTTTTATAAGGTGATCAAAAAGTTATATCTAGACTTTTCTGGGCTTGTCTCGGGCGTAAGAGGAGCTACAGCTCTCCCGCCGCTAATATCCTGACATACTGCGATCACCTAATAAACCATTAGATCACCGCTGTCAGCAGTGTCTAAAGGAATCTTATATCCATCCCTGGTGGTCTAGTGGGGGGGGGGGGGATCAGACTATTTTGGTTGAAATTATTTTATCTACCAGGACAAGTGGATTTTCTTGAGGGACAAGTAGATTGTGTTCCGCTTTAGTCCCTTGGACAAGTAGTTTTTTTTTTAAATTTCCACACCCCTGTGTACAATATGGAGTCTGCCATGTGCATGATACTTCAAGCTCACAGACACTTGCACAAACTGAAAATTGCGACAATGCAAAGTCAGCTGTAAGAAAAATAAGGTGATCAAAGATCTTCACCATAATAGGAAATACTCTTCTTATTTACATGCAGAAGCCAAATAGCTGTAGAGACCTGTGAGGTTCAGACCTCTGTGGCTTCCAGGCTGATGCATGCCTGTTCTGATACAATGTAGCATATCCACAGGTAGTGTCCATTTTAGCATATCATCAGTCGTCAGCCGCAACTCTGTCCCGCGTCAGTCAAAACACCGTCCCGCCTCCTCCCCCAGACCAATCTCAGTCAGTCATCAGCCACAAATCCCTCCTCAGTCATCCAAAACTCCCTCATCCCTCAGACAATAAACTTCCTGCCGTATAGCAGAGTCGAAACTGTGCAACTGCACAACATGTGCTACAGAGCCTGTATAGCAGAGTCAACACTGAACAGCATGTATAGCTGAGCTCAAACAACTAAATAATGCACCCCACAAGGATGGGAGGGTACACTTATAACCTAACAACAGATGTGCCCACAAGGCACTTATTCCCTCATAATTCCTTGTCTCATAAAACTTCTCTGTTTTATAAGCATAAATAAAAGTTGAGGGGGATTAAAACCACATATATTATCCACTGTTGTATACAGTCCACTATCCTCTCCAATATTAATATTGTAAACAACTGTTCTTGCTTAAGGATAACTAGTTTTTCTTATTGGAGAGTTCAGTGCTCATCCAGCACTGATTTAAAGGCTCAATTGTGCCAATATTGGAAGCAGTTGCACCTGTAGTATGCACTGCCTCTCAATAATATTCATGTATAAAAGTGGACAATAATGCAACTTAAAATCAGATCACTGCTAACACCCTACATGTTTCACCACTATACATGGCTTTCTCAAGGATGTCCTATGGAGACAACTGATTGGATAAGGACAACATGACTAGATGTATTGAAGTGTGATACTCAGTCTGCTAATTGTCATCCTTGAGAAAGCCACGTATAATGGAGAAACATGTAGGGTGTTAACAGTGATCCAATTTTAAATTGCATTAGTGTCCACTGTTATACAAGATTACTGAGAGGCAGTGCACACTGCAGGTGCAACTGCCTCCACATTGGCACAATTGAGCCTCTAATCAGTGCTCTCTCTCTCCAATAAAAATAAAACTAGTTCTCCTTAAGCAGTTGTTTACAATATTAATATTAGAGAGGATAGTGTACTATATACAACAGTGGATAATAGATGTGGTTTTAATCCCCCTCCTCTGTTTTATGAGCATAAATAAAAGTTAAGTTTTAGGAGACAAGGGATTATGAGGGAATAAGTGCCTTAAGGGCACATCTGTTGTTAGTGCATAGCAGAGCTGACACTGTACAGCATTTATTACAAAGCTCTGCTATAAGGGGTGTGTTTGTTATACACGTTGTGCAGTTCGCTCTGCTATATGGGCTCTGCTATACATGCTTTTCAGTGTCAGCTCTGCTATACGGGTTGTGCTATACATGTTATTCGATGTCTGCTCTGCTATACGGGTTGTGCTATACATGTTAATCGATGTCGGCTCTGCTATACAGGTTGTGCTATACATGTTAATCAGTGTAGGCACTGCTATACAGATCAACTCTGTTATACATGCTGTGCAGTGTTGGCTCTGCGATATGGCAGGACATTTTGTCTGAGGTCTAAAAGGATGACAGAGTTTTGGATGAGGGAGTTTCGGATGAGGGAGTTGAGGCTGATGACTGACGGAGATTGGTCTGAGGGAGGAGGCCGGACGGTATTTCCCCTGACGGGAGACTGAGTTGAGGCTGATGACTGACTATTTTTTAAAATTGACACCATACACAGGAGAAACAAGAAATGTGTGCTGTCTAGACTAGTTTGTAATATATACAGCATGGAATAAGCAACCAAGAGCTCGAGAATAGTGATGCAGTAGAAAGAGAGATAACTGTAGCTCAGGACTAAAAGGTACAAACACAAACCTTGTTTCCTAACTTGAACACTTCTTCAAGGTTGTTACAATTAGTGTTTATCATGATGGAGTCTGTGTCACCATATATCACTTCCAGATTCATCTAGGAAACAAATAAACATGTCAAATTTCCCACAAGTGCAAAAAAAAAAAAAAAAATGAACTTCACACAAGCATAATACTGTCCTCTTAACAGTAAACTCCAAAAGGCGTAAAACCCCATCACTCCAGTGTAAAAGGACTAAAATCCCATCACTCCGGAGTAAAAGAACTAAAATCCTTTTTATTCCAAAGTTCTTAAAATTACAGGGTAAACTACAATCGATGCGTTTCGGAATTAACCTGTCTGAGGACAAACACTGTCTGGCTTGCCTTTAGTAACCAATCACAGCTCAGGTTTCATTTCACCATAGCGTGAACAGAACAAATAACCACTAATGATCAATGGTACAATAACCTTTACATGAACTGGTCTTGATACTATGGGGGAGATTAATCAAAACCTGTGCAAAGGAAAAGCTGACCAGTTGCCCATAGCAACCAGATTGTTTCTTTTATTTTTCAAAGTTTTTTTTTAAAATAAAATAAGTGATCTGATTGGTTGCTATGGGCAACTGTTCAACTTTTCCTCTGTACAGATTTTAACAAACCTCCCCATATATTGCTATTTTAGATAACATTTGTCTATTTTTTTTTTTACTTTGCGTCTCCTCCTCCACGTTGGCCTTTCACAATGCATGGCACATCCATATATATGTATGTATGTATGTATGTATGTATGTATGTATGTATGTATGTATGTATATATATATATATATATATATATATATATATATATATACACACACACACACACACACACACATACAAACACATATATATATATATATATATATATATATATATATATATATATATATATATATACACACACACACACACACCGGTATATATATATATATATATATATATATATATATATATATATATATATATATATATATATATTTCCCCAACACACACAGAATTTATTTTCTTATTAAATCCATCTATTATTTATGGATGGAGGTCACATTAACTATAAACTAATACAAGATATTTTGAGATTCAAAACCAAAAATATATTTTTCTGTATGCAAATTAGCACGCAAGAGCCAAACCACAGAAAAAGTGCATCTTTTATGCTCAGAAAAGTATATAATGCTGAAACTATTTAGCCGAAAATGAAGGGAGCCAGAAAAACAATCATAATAAACACAACACTGCAGCTCATACAATATAGCGGAACTGCAAGTAAACTCTAATTAACACTGTTGCTAATTTGCTGGAAAGACTCACATACAGGCTTCAAGCAGCGCTCCATCATATCTGTGTTAGAGAAAGAATGAAGCTATAATCCATTAGGAAGGATTACATTGGTAAATAGGCATCCGAAGAGAGCGGCTTTCCGGTTTGTTTGGGTTACAGTTTTGTAACGCACAACAACTTCGCCAGGTGCGGCCTTTTTTGTTTGGTATGTTTGTTTTTCTTAGCAGATTAGAAGGGGAAAAAAAAGGGAAATAAAACAAACTGACACATGGAATCCAGTGCACTTACCTTCTGCACCATCTCCTTGGTATGCTGAAGAATCTGGTGGCACAAAATAGAACATTACTGTAATACCCAAATTTCTATATAATCTGACATTTGTAGAGTAACTTTAAAGACATCATAAAAAGAATTGGTTTTCTTATTGCAGGGTGATATGTGATATATATCTGCAGTCCACATAAACCAAGAGTTATTATTCTTGTAACTGAATTAAAAGAGTAAAAAAGGCATATACTGTATTCACTTTTGTGTAAGGTGATATAGGATTCAATGTATGCAGCATGATAATACTGGGGAGAAGAAAAAATGTGTCTTCGTGATCATCATCGAATTACATATACTGTATGTTCAGATCCTTGATCTTAGATTTTTATTGTCAATTCTCCACAGTTAAATGAGCACTGTCAATAAAATTATTTTTTTGCATATGATAGAGCAGGTAAAATAAATAAGATTTGTAATTTACTCCCTGTAAAAAATGTCTTTTTAGGTTACTTTCATGGCCTTATAAATCTGGCTCAAAACCAAAACTTTGGTCTCCTGCTGGACCAGGAGCTCAAACTCAGGAAGTGCGGTCTGGCCAAAAGAAGTGAATAGCACTCGCTCTCTGCCTGTGTATGAAACAGGGAGTGCAAGTGCTATTTACTGCCTATGGCCAGACAGCACGTCCTGAGTTTGGTCTCCTGTCAGTCCAGCAGGAGACCAAAGTCTTTGCTTTTGAGGAGATGAAATGCAGTCTGAAACAGAAGGAAGAGCCCTAGTGGCCAGATTTATAAGGCCATGAAAGTGACATAAGATAATTTATTTATTTATTTATATATATATATATATATATATATATATATATATATATATATATGCAGTAAATTACAAATCTTATTTATTTTACCTGCTCTATCATATGCAAAAAAAAAAAAAAAAAAAAAAAAAAAAGAGTTTTAATGACAGTGCCCACTTAAAGAAAACTAAAATTATAATCAAAATAGAGTATTTCTACACTGCACTTGCAGCATACACAGGTTAAAAAGAGTACCTGTCACCAAACTAAACTTTGAATACATTGTTTGCTATTTACTTGCTGTTACAATTCTGTAAAAAATCTCAACCTTTATATGTTTTTAATGTGAATGAAAAAATAGCCACCAGGTGGCTCTGTTCTGTTCCCTGTGCAAGTCAGTTAGTTTGGTCTTCTCCCGGCCTGGCAGGAGACCAAACTCAGGAAGTGCGTGCAGGGCATGGCGAGGCACAGCTCTCGCAGGCTTCAGTGACATCATATCTTCTGGGGAATGCCCACTTTCTCCTGCCGGGAGCTCACACAATGTGAGCAAGCGTAAAGATATGATACAGAGCTTTTTAAAGTAGTTAGGGAATATAATCTGAGTTGGTTTGGAAAATATAGTTTGATGACAGGTACTCTTTAACCCCTTAAGGACTGAGGGCGTATCAATACGCCCCCGTTTTAGAGTCCTTTAAGACTGAGGGCGTATGGGTAAGCCCGTGGGAATTTCAGTCCCCGCCGCTAGCCGGTCGGGGACCAGACCGGGATGCCTGCTGAAATCATTCAGTTGGCATCCCGGCACATCACCAAGGTGGGTCCTGAGACAATGCAGACCGGCGATCTGACCCGGAAAATAAGGGCGATCGGGGCTGTCCAAGACACCCCCGATCCCCCTGAAGGAATAGGAGTGAGGTAGCAGGGGTGCCACCCCTCCTATGCCTGCTATTGGTCGGTCAGAAGCGACTGACCAATAGCAGATCGGGGGTGGGGGGGGGGGTTAAAGTTCAGTTCCCCCCTTCTGCCCACCCACAGCAGTCTGGGCAGAACTGGGGAACCAACGGTGACCGGCGCCGGAGGTCACTTACCATCAGTGGCGGGCAACAATTGACGGGCAGCGATGACGTGCGGCTAGCTCCCTGCTGCAGACTACGGAAGCCGGTGAGTTGCCAAGCAACATCTGGAGGGCTACAGTTTGAGACCAATATACAGTGGTCTCTAAACTGTAGCGCTCTAGCTGTTGCAAAACTACAACTCCCAGCATGCCCAGACAGCTGTTTGGGCATGCTGGGATTTGTACTTTTGCAACAGCTGGAGGGCTAGAGTTTGGAGATCAGTGTGCGGTGGTTTCTAAACCGTGGCCCTCTAAATCTCGCAAATGGCTGTCTCGCCATGCTGGGAGTTGTAGTTGTATAACTACATCTTTCAGCATGCCCTTCGGTGATCAGTACATGCTGGGTTTTGTAGTTTTGCAACAGCTGGAGGCACACTGGTTGGAAATTTTTGAGTTAGGTAACAGGACCTAACTGAAGGTTTTCCAACAAGTGTGCCTCCAGCTGTTGCAAAATACAACCCCCAGCATGCACATGCAAGCTCAAACTCCTAGCGGGAAACTCACTGTAAACCCCGGCCTGTGTGAATGTACCCTAAAAACACAACACTTCACTAACACATAATAAAAGGTAAAACACTACATATGCACCCCCTTACACTGTCCCCCCCCCCCCCAATAAAAACGTATCGTAAGGCAGTGTTTAAAAATGGAGCCTCCAGCTGTGGCAAAACAACTCCCAGCATTTCCAGACAGCCACTGACTGTCCAGGCTTGCTGGGAGGTTAGAAAAAGCTGGAGGCACCCTGTTTGGGAATCACTGGCGTAGAATACCCCTATCTCCACCCCTATGCAATCCCTAATTTAGTCCTCAAATGCGCATGGTGCTCTCTCACTTCGGAGCCTTGTTGTATTTCAAGGAAACCATTTAGGGGCACATATGGGGAATTTCCGTACTCAGGAGCAATTGCACTACAAATTTTGGGGGACTTTTTCTCCTTTTACCCCTTATGAAAAGGAAAAGTTAGGGGCTACACCAGCCTGTTAGAGTAAAAAAATAAAAAAAAAAATACACTAACAGGCTGGTGTTGCTGCATACTTTTTATTTTCACAAGAGGTAAAAGGAAAATAAGACCCCCAAAATTTGTAACTTCTCCTGGGTACGAAGATACCCCATAGGTGGGCGTAAAATGCTCTGCAGATGCACAACAAGGCTCAGGAGTGAGAGTGCACTATGTACATTTGAGGCCTGAATTGGTGATTTGCACAGGGGTGGCTGATTTTACAGCGGTTCTGACATAAACGCAAAAAAAAAAAAAAATACTCACATGTGACCCCATTTTGGAAACTGTACCCCTCACAGAAAATAACAAGGGGTACAGTGAGAGCCTTAACACCCCGCAGGTGATTGACAATTTTTTGTTAAAGTTGGATGGGAAAATGGATAACATTTCCATAGTGCCAGAACAATGGAACCCCCCAACATGAGACCTCATTTTGGAAACTACCCCTCACGTAATGTAATAAGGGGTACAGTGAGCATTTACGCCCCACAGATGTCAGACAGATTTTTGGAATAGTGGTCCATGAAAATGAAAAATAAAATTTTTCATTTGCACAGCCCACTGTTCCAAAGATCTGTTAAACGCCAGTGGGGTTTAAATGCTCATTGCACCCCTTATTACGTGAGGGGTGTCGTTTCCAAAATGGGGTCACATGTGGGGGGGGGTCCACTGTTTTGGCACCACGGGGGGCTCTGTAAATGCTCATGGCCCAGATTTCCATTCCAAACAAATTCTCTCTACAAAAGCCCAATGGCGCTCCTTCTCTTCTGAGCATTGTAGTGCGCCTGCAGAGCACTTGACGTCCACACATGGGGTATTTCGATACTCAGAAGAAATGGGGTTACATATTACCCCTTGTAAAAATGTTAAATTTGGGGGGAAAACTGCATTTTAGTGAAAGCATTTTCTTTTTCCATTAACACATCTGACTTTAACGCAAAGTTGTCAAATACCTGTGGGGTGTTAAGGCTCACTGTACCTTGTTACGTTCCTTGAGGTATGTAGTTTCCAAAATAGTATGCCATGTCTTTTTTTTTGTGTGTGTGTGTTCTGGCATCATAGGGGCTTCCTAAATGTGACATGCCCCACTAAAACCATCTCAGCAACATTTGCTTTACAAAAGCCAAATGTGACTCCTCCTATTCTGAGCATTGTAGTGCACCCGCAGTGCACTTGACATCCACACATAGGGTGTTTCCATACTTAGAAGAAATGGGGTTACATTTTCTCCTATCACCCTTTGTAAAAATTTGGGGGGAAAAATGAAATTTTTTTTTTTGCTGTTCTGGCACCATAGGGGCTTCCTAAATGTGACATGCACCCCCCAAAAACCATTTCAGCAAAATTCCCTCTCCAAAATCCCATTGTCACTCCTTCACTTCTGAGCCCTCTAGGGATTTTACTCCTTTTACCCCTTGTAAAAATTCAAAAAAATGGCTCTGCAAGAATATGCGAGAGTACAAAAATGAAGATTTTGAATTTTCTCCTTTACTTTGCTGCTATTCCTGTGAAACAACTAAAGGGTTACACTTTCTGAATGTCATTTTGAATACTTTGAGGGGTGCAGTTTTTATAATTGGGTAAATTATGAGGTATTTCTAACATGAAAGCCCCTCAAATCTACTTCAAAACTGAACTGGTCCCTGAAAAATTCTGATTTTGAAGTTTTCGTGAAAAATTGGAAAATTGCTGCTGAACTTTGAAGCCCTATGATGTCTTCCAAAAGTAAAAACATTGCAACTTTATGATGCAAACAAAGTAGACATATTGTATATGTGAATCAATATATAATTTATTTGGAATTTCCTTACAAGAAGGGAGCTTCAAAGTTATAAAAATGCTAAGGGCTCAGTCCTTAAGGTGAAAAAGGGCTCAGTCCTTAAGGGGTTAAAAACATTTGAAATATAAACCAATCAGCCATAATGTTAAAACCCACTCGTGACATTAAAACCGCTTCAGACATTGCACGGACTACAACTTTGCTGACCTCTGAGATCTCACAAAGATGTTAACAGAAGATCCTCTAAACCCTTTAAAAATTCATCTATTTATAATAATTACTTTATTTATATAGCACCAATGTATTCTACAGAGTTGGTCATCAGTAAGATTGGTTCCTGTCCCCACTGGGGCTCTGAACGGTAACTCCACTCAGATGTTGTCTTTGGTGAGATTCAAACCTAGGAGTCCAGCGTTGCAAGGCAACAGAGCTAACCAGTTCAATTTGTGAAGTGTGGCCTCCATGAATCGTACTTGCTATTCCAAATGAAGGGGTGTAGTAAGGCTACAATGGTTAGGTAGCACCAAATATTTTTCAGCAGGGTAAAAAAATATTCACACGCACTAGGTTCAAACCCCATTTTCTGCATCCTGGAGCCAGGAGTATGGCTGCAGGTTACCCCTCTCCGAAGAAAATACAGGAATGTTCGACTGTACCGAATGTTCATGTGTATGTGGAGGTTGGGAAAGAATTGATGGCAAAACAAACATTCTGCCAAGTTATGGAAAATATATGGCCACCTTTATACAAACATCATGCGAAAAGGTGGTGTTTCACTCATACTAAGCCACTGCTGAGAATCCTCAGTACAACTCAGATAGGTGTATAGCAGAGCTGCTACTTACTGGACTAACAGATGCCTGGCTGAGGTCACTTCCAGCATCCCATTGCTGTCAGCTCAGTTTGAGCATTAAAAGTAGTACATATGAGGGGAATCTGAGAACCCTTTTAACTCTTAAATTGAGCTGCCAATCTCACCAGCCTATTGAATCTTAAGTGTACAAATAGACAAAACTACTAAATTCGAGGTAGGCAGGAGCTGTACAGGATCTGAAGGTACCAAAACAACATTTCCATCACTTCTAGGACCAAAAGCACCAAACAAAAAAAAAAAACAACACATTGGCCAATGCACCACACTGCCTCCATGGCTTTCCAATAATGAATCCTGGTCCAATCTATTTCCTCAGGAAAGCAATGCACTTAAACCCAGCTTGTGGTTTCCATTATATAGGAAAAACTATAAGACTTTTGCATATTTGTATAAGAGAACAGTTTTCATTACTGAACACAGGAGTGGGTTGTCCTAAAGTAATTAAACATATGCAAGAAATACATCAAAATAATAGAGAAGATTTGAAATTCCTATGGATTAACCCCTTAGGGACTCCTATTTTCACCTTAAGGACTCGGCAAATATTAGTTTTTGCATTTTCATTCCTTCCCTTCTAAAAATCATACTTTTTGCACCTACAGCCCCATATAAGGGCTTGTTTTTTGCAACACCAATTGTACATTGTAATGACATCACTTATTTTATAATATAACCTGCAGCGAAACAAAAATAATTTTTATAATATAACCTGCAGTGAAATAAAATAAAAAAACTTAATTTTGTAAATTTTGGGGGATAGGGGATAAGAGTTTGGTCTTGGGGAGTCGGACAGCTGGGAACATTCTCCCCCCCCCGCCCTCTCCAGAGTACCCCTTTAAGGTGTGATAAATTGTGCATTATCCCTTAATTACTTGTTATATTCTTTTGTAGTAGTATGGAATATTTCAATATCGGTATTTATTATTAATTCTGTATATTGTCATTAAAGATGGTTGTAAAAATAATAGGGTGGGGTTGGTAGGAAAGTTCAGAGGCCATGAATAAGCGCAAGTAGCATGAAACGGCCTGTTGGTTTGCATGTATACCTGTCGAGTGGAATAAAGAAGACTTAATGCTTAATGAGCGAGTGCCATCTATTGTTTCTACCAAAGTGCATTTTTGTAAGAGGATATTATCTGACATGGAGCTCCATGATATATGGGCAGTTTTGGGATACTACATTAGCTCCCATTCACATCTTGTAAGACTTATAGTGGAGAAGCAGTTCCGGTGTTACTATTGTCTACTGGTGTGATTACTTAAAGGTGTACTCTGGTGAAAAACATTTTTTTTTTTTTTTAATCAACTGGTGCCAGAAAGTTAAACCAATTTGTAAATTACTTCAATTTAAAATGATTAACTCTTCCAGTACTTATCGGCTGCTGTATGCTCCACAGGAAGTTATTTTCTTTTTAAATTTATTTTCTGTCCAACAACAGTGCTCTCTGCTGACACCTCTGTCTGCCTCAGGAACTGTCAAGAGCAGGATATGCTTGTTATGGGGATTTACTCCTGCTCTGGACAGTTCCTGAGGCAGACAGAGGTGTCAGCAGAGAGCACTGTGGTCAGACCGAAAATAAATTTTAAATAAATTTAAAAAGAAAAGAACTTCCTGTGGAGCATACAGAAGCTGATAAGTACTGGTTAAGATTTTTAAATAGAAGTAATTTACAAATATGTTTAACTTTTTGGCACCAGTTGATTTACAATAAAAGGTTTTTCACCGGAGTACCCCTCTAAACCCAGCTGCTTACATGATAAGAAAAAACATGATTCAGCAGACTAGGCCCTTTTATTTCACTTCTCTGTAGGGAGGTTTTGATGCTCCTGTGCAGTGTGGGCAATTTCAGCAGTGGACAGGGGTTAGAATGGGTACTTTTCTCGTCCATGGCTACACAGCCCCATAGCCAGCAAGCACTTTGCTGCAATATCAAAGAAGAGCTACTGTAGCACAAAAATCTATGTTTTTAAAGTTATAAATGGTCATTGTACAATAAAACATGTACCATGACCTAAAAACCTGTATTCAAGAAAGTTGTATGTGTTACCCACAGAGCAAAACAAAAACACATTACAAGAAAGTAAAAGGACCCTGAGAATGTGAAATAAATACATGAATTGCTAGCAATTAAAATAAAAAAAATAAAAAAGTATAACACTCCAACAGGATGGGTAAAGATGTCAAGAACAAGTGCTATTTAAACATACACTTACGCCACAAACCAGCCACGCCCTACCATAATGAAAGGCCTTTTCTCATCTATTATAAGGCTAAGGTTCCATGTAACGCTTATGCAGTGTATTTCCCGCTGAGCAAAATCTGCTGCGCAGCAGGAAATATGCAGCATATTCTCCATTGAGCATAAACACAGGGCAACCAGGCAGCAGCCCTGTGTGTTCAGTGAGGTTTGGAGGTGGGGCCGTGCGTCACAGTCATGCTGGCGGACGGCCCCGCCTCCAAACCTCACTGCCGCCTGGTTGCCCCGTGTGTATGTTCAATGGAGAAACGCAGCGCACAGGAGATTTTGCACAGCATGAAATAAGCTGCATAAGCGCTATGTGGGACCATAGCCTAAAGGAGTCATTTTTACCCTTGAATGCTTTAGAATTACACCAAGAACAGAATAGAAGCACTAATATCATTTTTATCAAGGGCACAAAACTCATCAAACTTATAGGGGTATTCCGGGCAAACACATTTTATCCCCTATCCAAAGGAAAGGGATAAGATGTCTAATCGCGGGGGGCCCTCTACTGGGACCCCCCGCGATCTCCCTGGAGCACCCGCATTCTATTCCGGAGCTACGTCTCCAGTTTTGGAAACCTCCAGTTTTCCAGGACTGAGGATGTCAGGTCACGCCCCCTCCATTCATGTCTATGGGAGATGGCATGATGGCCATGACACCCCCTCCCATAGACATGAATGAAGGGGGCGTGGCGTGACGTCAAATCCCCTGTCCCGGAGGTTTCCGAAACTGGAGACGAAGCTCCCGCATAGAATGCGGGTGCTGCAGGGAGATCGCGGGGGTCCCAGCGAAGGGCCCCCCACAATCAGACATCTTATCCCCTTTCCTTTGGATAGGGGATAAAATTTTTTGCCCGGAATACCCCTTTAAAGATAGAATAGTCACGGTCTTTGAGTGTTAAAAGAACTTATAATAATTGTCTTAATCACAAGTTAAGCTTCTTAGAAACACAGGGGAACTGTGATCACTACCATGCTGCCTGAATCACAAGTGATCAGGTCGGTCCCACCAACCTTTATTGATAGATCCCTCCCAATAGACCAACAGAGAGAAGATCAATCAATCAAGGCCAGTGGGTAGGAAGAAGCCACCACGGACCATGCCATTGACCTGGTTTAGGTAGTATGACAGTAATGAATGGTTCTTTTGAAAGAACTTACCAAAGTGCCATATAAATGGAATCCACTCATTGCAAACATAAAACCAAATAAGAATAATTTGCAAGTTCTAAGAACAAAAGAAAAACACCAATGAGAACACAGCTTAGGGGGTGCATGAACATGTAGGTTGCTCAAGCTAAAACTTTGATGGAGAACACAGGGATGTGGGCGACTGATATAAAGCGCAACGTGTTCCTATTCAGAGAACGGCAAAACACAACTGTAAATGATGGCGCAGCTGCCACTAAAGAACTTAAACAAAGGAAATGCAGATAATTGTCTAATAAGAATTTCATAAAACATTTAGCCAGAAACAAACATTTTCTTCCCATTTGTTCTCATTCAAATCTCTTGTAGTCTTCTTGCCACAAGAGACTTCTATAAAATACATACGTCACCCTTATTAGTAGGTAGGCTTGCAGTTTTTTCCCGTGCCTAATTTGACGTATTGTTACTTGCTGGATGTTGCGCAGATTGATTTATTCAAGAGAACCATATGGGACTGATTGCAAAACAAATCATCGCATTCAAAACGATTTATGCTCTAACAAACACCAACATTGTGCCATTTGCTCTATTGTTTGGATGTGCGATGCCAGTTGCACAATTGAAAGAGACTGCATTCTTTGCAGGAAATAGAAGTGAGACATGGGCAACCTCCTGCAATATGCCGGGGGTTCCCAATTTTTTATTATTTTATTATTAAAGGCATTATACAGGGCTAGATAAAAAGGTCTTGTTTCTTCCAACAATTTTGCCACACTTGGGCACAGTTTGTGTGAGGTACTGCACTGAAGTGTAGATGAGCTGCCTCAATAAATAAGTCACATCTTGAAGCTGCCTGTGTGCCTCTGATAAAACTCACCAGCTAGGAGGTGGCACAGGTTTCAGCTTCAATTCATGCATGCAAACAGGTGTAGGTTTTGTAAATTCAGTGGGTGCAGGAGGCTATACCAATTTAAGCTATGCTTTGCAGGCTTTCTAAAAAGCGGTTGCTTATTAATCATGTGATTGGCACTATAGTAGCACATGGCATGTACAGTGGCACTGTTGCAAATCATACAGGGGAACTGAAAATGCGTTGCAATATAAAACTTTTGCCACTGTGGTACAGTATCAAGCAATACAAATTTTTCAGTTTACAGATTAAACATGTAATGCACAATGAAGGAAGATCAATGAAATTATAATCCAAGGCTCATTGTGGTTGTTCTCTTCACACACGTTTATCCTTCTGGTTTTCAGCATGTAGGCTAGAAAGCATCAGAAAACAATCAACAAGGATGGTTGGTGAGTAAATCCTCCCCATTAATTAGAGGTATTTATACAAGTGCCACACACTTGGCCAGCCATAGGTGGGCTTTAAATGGGCCAGCAGTTGTATTACAGGAATTTATTTAGCACCATTGACAGCTTAGGTCTCACAAATGACAGACACACATCTAATTCCATCCAATCTGACAGAGGATCACTAGGAAGTGGCGACAGCTAGCTGCTGAGGGGGTTATAAATGGCTTGCTAGCTTCATTAATAAGTCAACTTTGCAGTTATCTCATTTCACAGCAACACCTGCATATTCGTCTTACCACCGTCAATTGGATGATGGAATTTCGCCCCCTCCTCCTACTTCAAGCATATTTAAAAATGTGCCAACTTAAAGTAAAAAAAAAAATAAAAAATAAAAAAATAAAAATAAACTTTATGCTTAATTTTTTTCCTCCTTAACAAAGTACAGCTGTTGAGAATAATTGTTCAAGATCTTACCCTGTAATGTCAACTGCAGCAGAACAAAGAGTATTTAATTAGCAAATCTATTCAGTAATTCAACACCTATTATATCAAATGCCTTCGTGATTTTATTCAGGATAATTGGCTAAGAGGGTTATTACTGACATTCAGATGGAATTTAAAATTCTTCCACGAGTCGAGTCATAATAGCAGTAATGATCTCCCCAATCAGGAGATTGTGTGTCACACAAGGCTCTCCGGCATAGCAGCAGAGCCCATTTCCTGACTTCTTAATTCCCGGCCTCAGCTCAGTGAGGGCTCTTGATGCCGATATTTCATTCTGTGATGCAGCTTTAATGGGACTCTATTAAAACACGCAGAACAAAAAAGGCGACAATTTTATTCTTTTTTTTTTCTCCCCCATGCCTCTGTGTTAAAGAGTGACAGCACTACCGTCATATCAATCAGCGAAGAGTTTCTGATAGCTGCAATAAAGGTCTATGTGCGGAGGGGGCAGGGGATGTCTGTAATTAAAAACAGCAGGGCATTAGTATACTTTTGCACCCTTTGCCTAATTTAAAACATAGGATTTGCCAAAGTTTTTTCCTCTCTCTCTGAAAAATAGAAGGCTTCTATGTGGGTTTATTAAGATCATGTAGCATACAGAACTATAAAAAACTGGAAAGTCCTGTTTAAGTAATAGCAAGGAATATGTAGGGCAGCTAAACAACTCTATAACAAATACACATACAACAACAATCCATTATATTGACATGATCAAAAAGCAAAGACTTCCACATACATAAGATAGAGAATGTAAAAGATTCCCTGTGTATTATAATACTTGTAAATCTCTGTGGGGTCATCCTATAGCATTCCAGTGAAGGGAAAAAAATATTTCCCCTGCTGATTTTGTACGTTTTCCCATTGACAAAAAAAAAAAGATCAGTCTGTGTTGTAATGGTAGCATTACTTGAACAGCAAGAGGTAGAACAACAACAACAAAAAAATCCAGAAAAACACATTTCAAGTAAATTAACCCCTTGGGGACGGAGCACATTATGACCCTAAGGACGGGAGCATTTTTTGCAAATCCGACCACTGTCACTTTAACCCCTTAACCCCTTAAGGACCGGAGGTTTTTCCATTTTTGCATTTTCGTTTTTTGCTCCTTGCCTTTAAAAAATCATAACTCTTTCAAATTTACACCTAAAAATCCATATGATGGCTTATTTTTTGCGCCACCAATTCTACTTTGTAATGACGTCAGTCATTTTGCCCAAAAATCTATGGTGAAGCGGGAAAAAAAATCATTGTGCGACAAAATTGAAAAAAAACCGCTGTTTTGTAACTTTTGGGGGCTTCCGTTTCTACGTAGTACATTTTTCGGTAAAAATGACACCTGATATGTATTCTGTAGGTCCATACGATTAAAATGATACCCTACTTATATAGGTTTGATTTTGTCGGACTTCTGGAAAAAATAATAACTACATGCAGGAAAATTAATACGTTTAAAATTGTCATCTTCTGACCCCTATAACTTTTTTATTTTTCCGTGTATGGGGCGGTATGAGGGCTCATTTTTTGCGCCGTGATCTGAAGTTTTTAACGGTACAATTTTTGCATTGATAGGACTTATTGATCACTTTTTATTCATTTTTAAATGATATAAAAAGTGACCAAAAATGCACTATTTTGGACTTTGGAATTTTTTTGCGCGCACGCCATTGACCGAGCGGTTTAATTAATGATATATTTTTATAATTCGGACATTTCCGCACGCGGTGATACCACATATGTTTATTTTTATTTTTATTTACACAGTTTTTTTTTTTTATTGGAAAAGGGGGGTGATTCAAACTTTTAATAGGGGAGGAGTTAAATGATCTTTATTCACTTTTTTTTTTCACTTTTTTTTTGCAGTGTTATAGGTCCCATAGGGACCTATAACACTGCACACACTGATCTTCTATGTTGATCACTGGTTTCTCATAAGAAACCAGTGATCAACGATTCTGCCGCATGACTGCTCATGCCTGGATCTCAGGCACTGAGCAGTCATTCGGCGATCGGACAGCGAGGAGGCAGGAAGGGGCCCTCCCGCTGTCCTGTCAGCTGTTCGGGATGCCGCGATTAGCCGCGGCTATCCCGAACAGCTCGACTGAGCTAGCCGGGAACTTTCACTTTCACTTTTAGCCGCGCGGCTCAGCTCTGAGCGCGCGGCTAAAGGGTTAATAGCGTGCGGCGCCGCGATCGGCGCTGCGCGCTATTAGAGGCGGGTCCCGGCTTCACTATGACGCCGGGCCCGCCATGATATGACGCGGGGTTACTGTGTAACCCCGCGTTATATCAGAAGAGCAGGACCAAGGACGTACCGGTACGTCCTTGGTCCTTAAGGGGTTAAGGACTCAGCCCATTTTGGCCTTAAGGACTCAGACAATTTAATTTTTACGTTTTCATTTTTTCTTCCTCGCCTTCTAAAAATCATAACTCTTTTATATTTTCATCCACAGACTAGTATGAGGGCTTATTTTTGCGCGACCAGTTGTCCTTTGTAATGACATCACTCATTATATCATAAAATGTATGGCGCAACCAAAAAACGCTATTTTTGTGGGGAAATTGAAACGAAAAACGCAATTTTGCTAATTTTGGAAGGTTTTGTTTTCACGCCGTACAATTTATGGTAAAAATTACATGTGTTCTTTATTCTGAGGGTCAATACGATTAAAATGATACCCATTATTATATACTTTTATATTATTGTTGAGCTTAAAAAAAATCACAAACTTTTTAACCAAATAAGTACGTTTATAATCCCTTTATTTTGATGAACTCTAACTTTTTTATTTTTCCGTATAAGTGGCGGTATGGGGGCAAATTTTTTGCGCCATGGTCTGTACTTTTTTTTGATACCACATTTGCATATAAAAAACTTTTAATACATTTTTTATAAAAAAATTTTTTATAAAATGTATTAAAAAAGTAGGAATTTTGGACTTTTTTTTATTTTTTTTCGTTCACGCCGTTCACCGTACGGGATCATTAACATTTTATTTTAATAGTTCGGACATTTACGCACGCGGCGATACCAAATATGTCTATAAAAAATGTTTTTTACGCTTTTTGGGGGTAAAATAGGAAAAAACGGACGTTTTACTTTTTTATTGGGGGGGGGGATTTTTCACTTTTTTTTTACTTTTACTTTTACATTTTTTTTTTTACACCTGAATAGTCCCCAAAGGGGACTATTCATAGCAATACCATGATTGCTAATACTGATCTGTTCTATGTATAGGACATAGAACAGATCAGTATTATCGGTCATCTTCTGCTCTGGTCTGCTCGATCTCAGACCAGAGCAGGAGACGCCGGGAGCCGCACGGAGGAAGGAGAGGGGACCTCCGTGCGGCGTTATGAATGATCGGATCCTCGCAGCAGCGCTGCGGGCGATCCGATCGTTCATTTAAATCGCGAACTGCCGCAGATGCCGGGATCTGTATTGATCCCGGCACCTGAGGGGTTAATGGCGGACGCCCGCGAGATCGCGGGCGTCGGCCATTGTTGGCGGGTCCCTGGCTGCGATCAGCAGCCGGGATCAGCCGCGCATGACACGGGCATCGCTCCGATGCCCGCGGTTATGCTTAGGACGTAAATGTACGTCCTGGTGCGTTAAGTACCACCTCACCAGGACGTACATTTACGTCCTGCGTCCTTAAGGGGTTAAGCATTAACTCTGGGATGCTTTTACTTATAAATTTGATTCAGAGTTGGTTTTTCGTGACATATTCTACTTTATGTTAGTGGTAAATTTTCGCTGATACTTCGTCATCCTTTCTTGGTGAAAAATTAAAAAATGTCATGAAAAATTTGAAAATTTAGCATTTTTCTAACTTTGAAGCTCTCTGCTTATAAGGAATATGGATATTCCAAATAAATAATATATTGATTCACATATACAATATGTCTACTTTATGTTTGCATCATAAAATTGATGAGTTTTTAACTTTTGGAAAACATCAGAGGGCTTCAAAGTTCAGCAGCAATTTTCCAATTTTTCGCAAAATTTTCAAAATCGGAATTTTTCAGGGACCAGTTCAGGTTTGAAGTGGATTTGAAGGGTCTTCTGGTTAGAAATACCCCATAAATGACCCCATTATAAAAACTGCACCCCTCAAAGTATCCAAAATGACATTCAGTGTGTTAACCCTTTAGGTGTTTCACAGGAATAGCAGCAAAGTGAAGGAGAAAATTCAAAATCTTCATTTTTTACACTGGCATGTTCTTGTAGACCCAGTTTTTGAATTTTTAAATGGGTTAAAAGGAAAAAAATGCTCTCAAAATTTGTAACCCAATTTCTCTCGAGTAAAAAAATACCTCATATGTGTATGTCAAGTGTTCAGCGGGTGCACTAGAGGGCTCAGAAGCGAAGGAGCAACAATGGGATTTAGGAGAGCGAGTTTTTCTGAAATGGTTTTTGGAGGGCATGTCCCATTTAGGAAGCCCCTATGGTGCCAGGACAGCAAAAACCCCACACATCGCACACTATTATGGAAACGACACCCCTCAAGGAACGTAACAAGGGGTACGGTGAGCCTTAACACCCCACAGGTGTTTGACAACTTTTTGTTAAAGTCGGATGTGTAAATGGAAAAAAAAAAATTTCCACTAAAATGTTGGTTTTTCCCCAAATTTTACAAAGGGTAATAGGAGAAAATGCCCCCCAAAATTTGTAACCTCATTTCTTCTGAGTATGGAAATACCCCATGTTTGGATGTCAAGTGCACTGCGAGCGAACTACAATGCTCAGAAGAGAAGGAGCGGCATTGAGCTTTTAGAGAGATAATTTGTTTGGAATGGAAGTCGGGGGCCATGTGCATTTACAAAGCCCCCCGTGGTGCCAGAACAGTGGACCCCCACATGACCCCATTTTGGAAACTACACCGCTCACGAATGTAATAAGGGTGATAGTGAGTATTTACACCCTGCTGGCGTTTGACAGATCTTTGGAACAGTGGGCTGTGCAAACAAAACAATTACATTTTTCATTTTCACGGACCACTGTTCCAAAAATCTGTCAGACACTTGTGGGGCGTAAATGCTCACTGTACCCCTTGTTACATTCCGTGAGAGGTGTAGTTTCCAAAATGGGATCACATGTGGGTATTTATTTTTTTGGGTTTATGTCAGAACTGCTGTAAAATCAGCCACCCCTGTGCAAATCGCCAATTTCGGCCTCAAATGTACACAGTGCGCTCTCACTCCTGAGCCTTGTTATGCGCCCGCAGAGCATTTTATGCCCACATATGGGGTATTTCCGTACTCAGGAGAAATTGTGTAACAAATTTTGGGGGTCTTTACCTTTTACCTCTTGTGAAAATAAAAAGTAAAGGGCAACACCAGCATGTTAGTGTAAAAAAATTTTTTTTTTTACACTAACAGGCTGGTGTAGATCCCAACTTTTCCTTTTCATAAGGGGTAAAAGGAGAAAAAGCCCCCCAAAATTTGTAGTGTAATTTCTCCCGAGTACGGCGATACCCCATATGTGTCCCTAAACTGTTTCCTTGAAATACGACAGGGCTCCGAAGTGAGAGAGCGCCATGCGCATTTGAGGACTAAATTAGGGATTGCATAGGGGTGGACATAGGGGTATTCTATGCCAGTGATTCCCAAACAGGGTGCCTCCAGCTGTTGCTAAACTCCCAGCATGCCTGGACAGTCAGTGGCTGTCCGGAAATGCTGGAAGTTGTTGTTTTGCAACAGCTGGAGGCTCCGTTTTGGAAACACTGCCGTACAATACGTTTTTCATTTTTATTGGGGGGGGGGGGGGGACGGGGGGACAGTGTAAGGGGTGTATATGTAGTGTTTTACTCTTTATTAGGTGTTAGTGTAGTGTAGTGTTTTTAGGGTACAGTTACACTGGCAGGTTACGGTGAGTTTCGCGCTAGGAATTTAAGCTGCGGCGAAAAATTTTCCGCCGCTCATACTTAAAGCAGGAAACTTGCTGTAAACCCGCCCGTGTGAGTGTACCCTGTACGTTCACATGGGGGGTGGGGGGGGGGGGGCAAACCTCCAGCTGTTTCAAAACTACAACTCCCAGCATGTACTGACAGACCGTGCATGCTGGGAGTTGTAGTTTCGCAACAGCTGGAGGCACACTGGTTGGAAAACCTTCAGTTAGGTTCTGTTACCTAACTCAGTATTTTCCAACCAGTGTGCCTCCAGCTGTTGCAAAACTACAATTCCCAGCATGTACTGATCACAGAAGGGCATGCTGGGAGATGTAGTTATGCAACAGCTGGAGGTACGCAACTACAACTCCCAGCATGCCGAGACAGCTGTTTTCTGTGTGGGCATGCTGGAATTTGTAGTTTTGCAACATCTGGAGTGCTACAATTTAGAGACCACTGAACAGTGATCTCCAAACTGTGGACCTCCAGATGTTGCAAAACTACAACTCCCAGCATGCCCAGACAGCAAACAGCTGTGTGGGCATGCTAGGAGTTGTAGTTTTGCAAGATCTAGAGGGCAGTATAGAGATCACTGTGCAGTGGTCTCTAAACTTCAGACCTCCAGCTGTTGCAAAACTACAAATTCCAGCATGCCCACACAGCAAACAGCTGTCTGGGCATGCTGGGAGTTGTAGTTTTGAAACATCTGGAGGGCTACAGTCTAGAGATCACTATAGTGGTCTCAGACTGTAGCCCTCTAGATGTTGCTAGGCAACTACTCACCGGCTTCCGTCGCATCCAGGGAGCCGTCCTCTTCTGCCGCACGCCGCCCGCAGATCTCAGTCGCCGCCCGCCGATCACCGTCGCTCCGCTGCCTCCGGAGGGGTAAGTGGACTCCAGCGCCGCTCCTCTTCGTTTTCCCCGTTCTGCCCCGCCTATTGTGGGTGGGCAGGACGGGGAAAAGGAAAATAACCCCCCCCCCCCCCCCCCCCCCGCCCCTGATCTGCTATTGCTGGTCGCGTCTAGACCACCAATAGCAGGGATAGGAGGGGTGGCACCCATGCCACCTCACTCCTATCGCTTTAGGGGGATCGTGCGTGTCAGACACCCGCGATCCCCCTTGTATTCCGGGTCACCATAGACCCGTAATGACCCGGAATCGGCGCAAATCGCAAGTGTGAATTCACTTGCGATTTGCGCCGAATGCCGACATGGGGGGGGTTTAATGACCCCCCCTGGGCATTTGCACGGGATGCCTGCTGATAGATATCAGCAGTCACCCCGGCCCGGTCCCCGCCCGGCAGGGACCGAAATTCCCACGGGCGTATGGATACGCCCTTCGTCCTTAAGTACCAGGACGCAAGGGCGTATGCATACGCCCTTCGTCCCCAACAGGTTAAGAATTGATTTGCATTTTACTAAATAAGTATTAATAGGCGAGATTTCTGGCTCCCATGTGTTATTTAAACAGGAAACTAGCTGAGATTAGGAGCACTCCCTTTAATCTCAGATTGTTAGCTTTATAAAAAAAAAACATGACCACAGAAGCAGTTCTATGATCCTAAACTCTCCACCACGCCCAAGACTAAAAAGCTGTCTATGGATGTCAGGACAAGACTGCATACCTACATAAGGCTGGAATAGGCTACAAGACCATCGCCAAGCAGCTTTGTGAGAAGTTTACAATAGTTGGTGTGATTACATGCAAATGGGAGAAACACAAAATAACTGTTAATCTCGGGCAGGGGCTCCATGTAAGATCTCTCCTCGTGGAGTTTCAATAATCATGAGAAATCAGCCTAGAACTATACAGAGGATCCTGTCAAAGATACCAAGCCAGCTGGGAGTTATAGTCAACAAGAAACCAATTTGTAACAGCATCCACAAGCTCTGCTCAAGATAGCCATGTACAGGCCTGTTTGCCAATGAACATATGAATGATCCAGAAGTTTAATTGTCAAACTTCTGATAAGAGAGTGCTCCTAATCTCAGCTTGTTACCTGTATAAAAGCTCCTGTGAGCAGGAAATCATGTTGAATTCATAGGTGATCAAATAATCATTTCACTGAGTAATCAATTCATAATGTGAGAGCTTGGGGGTGTGGGGTATGGGGAATGTAGCTGTGCGGTAATCAAGGGGTGCTTGTTAACCCTTGCTATTCGTGATGCCAGGGTGCGGGCTCCTCTATAAAGTTTTTCCTACTGCCGCCCTTCCCAGGAACGATAGGGAGGTAGATGATAATAAGTTTGAGGTAGATAATAATAATGGATTGTCCACAACCGGTGAGCTTCTGTAAACAGCGTTAACTTTACTGAAGATTTTCTGTACACTTCATTAACATAACAGTCTCTTAGCATAACAACCGCTTCTTTTGGAGATTGACAATGGTTGGGACTTTAGCATTAAGAGTCTTTTAAGATATACGCTGTTCCACTGGATTTAGGGGAATTAGTTGCAGTCCAGTAGTTACACTAGCCTTAGTAGGAATTAGAGTAAAACTCACGATTTTTGGTTCTGCTGAGGCCGTAGGTTTTGAGGCCTAGCGTGTCTTTGAAAGTTGCGTAGCACACCGTCCTGTTAGTCCAGCATCCACGAGAGCAGCAACCCAAGAGAGCAAAAATTGGACGCAGCTCCCTTATATGGGCAGGGGCTGGACTAACGCTAATTGGTCCCTACTGATGTCAATCACCATTACAGAGATTTGTGGGTAACACGTGATAGATATTATTATTAATACATACATTTATTAACCTTACAGTTAAACTTAAGGAGAGGCAACTAGGGGCTGTCCCACCTGAGGAATCCTACCTGAACTTAGTTACTCTGACTTTGGGGACCTCTACACTAGGTACTGGATGCAATACAGTACTGGGACACCACAATAATTTGAAGTACATATTTCAGGTTTTTATGGTTGTTCTGTCTCAGTTAAAATAAAACTACCATTAAAATTATAGACTATTTTTTTTGTCAGTCCGCAAACATACACAAGGAGAAGGGGATCAAAAATGTTTTCCTTCCCTGTATAGTAACGTTGATCCCGCAGTACGCTTCACCTACAACAGCTAGTGGCAAATGATTCCCATTCATGACATTCATACAGCCATAATACAAAAGGTCAACCCAAGACCCACCTTAGCCCAACCCCCTTTAAAAAATCTACTACTTGACCTACTTGGTCATAATACCCAACTATGTTTTTGGAGCTTTGTGTGTGGGTGGGGGGGGGAGGGACAGTCTGCTTGGCTCTCAGCTAACTGGGGGATATTCAGATGTCAATATAGGACCAAGAAGAGGCTGGTGTTGACCGGAAGATGACATAGTGATGTCTAAGGAGAATATGAAAGGGGGAGGTTTGGTAACAGGAAGAATGTGGATGGGCCATATGGGGTGCTAAGAAGACATGTGGTTTGGTCCGAGGCTTCTTAATTATGAGAAAAAAAATGGAGGACTGGAGGCTTGAGCAGCTTGCCAATTGGAAAATTTGTGGTGTGTTAAAGGCTGGCAAGCATGAGAAGTTGTGCTGAATCCAGGTGACCCTATGAAAAGGGAGTAGTTCAGCTGTATTGCTAAGTAAAGACTGTGTGATAAACTTACTGTGCTACTTAATGTGAAGCTGAACTATTTACACTAAACTTGATCTGTGATGGACTTTATTAAAATCTCCTAGGAACCCCTGAAATCCAGCTTAGTCTGTTTCTCAAATACATGATTCTAAGGAGGCCAAACAGTTTGTGTTTTAAGTTTCTCTCAAAAATAATACTGGTGTAGTAATAAATAAGCTTTAGCAAGTTCAAAGAATCAAACATATGACTGGAACTGATATTTACAGTTACAGAATCAGCAAATGTAAGACACAAATTGTCATGGAGCAAAGGTGATAAATGTGTGATTGCTGGAGGCCTAACTACTGGGATGCCAAGCAAACTACAGAAGAAAAAGTCCTCAAGTCGCCCTTGTGTGCTCATGATGGAGGATACATTTGGCAGGGAAAAAAAGGGAAAGCAGAAAAATCAGACGGGGACATACATAGCATATCAGAGCATTGAGTGGGAGGAAAGCATCTTAGTTATCAGAATGGGCAGATCACAGAGGTTGTATATAAAAGAAGCGAAAACACGGGGAGGAGCGAATCTGTGTCACTGTACCAAAAGAGGAGGAGTAAGAAATTCCACATCTCTCAGCATTAGAGTCTTTCAGAACAAGAAACAGGTGTAGAAGGATAAATCTATACAGGAATCAACCAGTATGAATGAAAGCTAGTGAAGACAGTAGCATTCTGAAAACACAGACCTCACATCCAGTGTGCATTAGTGAAGTCTGAAATTATTAGCGCGTCAAAACATTGACTAAAGCGGTTACCTTGAAATAAAAAAAGATTAGTTAAACAGGAGGATAACCTTCACTAACTTAATATACAGAATTATAGTGAGGTGACCCACTTAATAACTATTTTTACTTTATCTAAATCTGTTCAGAAAAGGAGAAAAAAATTATTTGAAACTAGCAATAGGGGGGTTACCATTGTTGTATTAGCAGTGATAGCACAACAAAGGTAACACCCTCATCAACTGATTTTATACTTTTAACAGGAAATACAGCTCCAAGGCAGGCCCATAAAAGAAAAAAATAACTAATAAACGATGAAACTAACAATGTAAAACCTAACAAGTAGAATTTAAGGAGAAAGAATAAAAGCAAGAAAATTGGGCAATTTTTGTAGTATATGCATGGTGACCAAAATAAAAACAAAAAACAAACTAAAGGATGGTCACACATGAAAGATCAGATCATATTTTTCTTAGCTTAGTGCTGCCTTTAGAGAGAAGAGACACTAATGATCCAATTGTTTTCTCCAAATGTTCAATTATGTTCTGTCAAGGCCACTACAAGCGATAAACAACAAAGCACAAAAGACCCTGCAAAAGGGTCACTTAAAAACATTGCTAATCCGTGAGAATCTGAACTATGCTTAGCGTTCAAGAACAATGTAACATGGTGGAAAAGAAAAACAAATAATATGGGCTAAATATATGGACTTCAGTAAAAAATCTGCATTTACAAGAGTACAGACTGTTCTATATATGTTCTATAATAGTACAGACCAAAAGTTTGGAAACACCTTTTCATTCAGAGTTTTCTTTATTTTCATGACTATGAAAATTGTAGATTCACACTGAAGGCATCAAAACTATGAATTAACACATGTGGAATTATATACATAAAGTTTGAAACAACAGAAAATATGTCATATTCTAGGTTCTTCAAAGTAGCCACCTTTTGCTTTGATTACTGCTTTCCACAATCTTGGCATTCTCATGTTGAGCTTCAAGAGGTAGTCACCTGAAATGGTTTTCACTTCACAGGTGTGCTGGTGTGGAGGAGGAGGTGTGATGGTGTGGGGGTGCTTTGCTGGTGATACTGTTGGGGATTTATTCAAAATTGAAGGCATACTGAACCAGTATGACTACCACAGCATCTTGCAGCGGCATGCTATTCCATCCGATTTGAGTTTAGTTGGACCATCATTTATTTTTCAACAGGACAATGACCCCAAACAGACCTCCGGACCTGAACCCAATCGAGATGATTTGGGGTTGAGCTGGACCGCAGAGTGAAGGCAAAAAGGGCCAACAAGTGCTAAGCATCTCTGGGAACTCCTTCAAGACTGCTGGAAGACCATTTCAGGTGACTACCCGTTGAATGAAGCTCATCAAGAGAATGAGTGTGCAAAGCAGTAATCAAAGCAAAAGGCGGCTACTTTGAAGAACCTAGAATATGACATATTTTCAGTTGTCTCACACTTATTTGTTATGTATATAATTCCACATGTGTTAATTCATAGTTTTAATGCCTTCAGTGTGAATCTACAATTTTCATAGTCATGAAAATAAAGAAAACTTTCAATGAGAAGGTGTGTCCAAACTTTTGGTCTGTACTGTATGTTTTATAATGCCACAGAAGGTACAAAAAGCCAATAATTTACAATAAAAAAATAAAAAAGGAAAGAAAAAAAATTACAAGAATTGTTTCAATTGGACTTAAAGGGTTACTCCACCCTAGACATCTTATCCCCTATCCAAAGGAGAGGGGATAAGATGTTTGATCGCGGGGGTCCCTCTGCTGGGGACCTCCGCATTCTCTTCTGCAGCCCCCAGATTCATCACTGTACGGAGCCAAGTTTGCTCCGTGCATGATGACTCACGATACAGGGTCCGGAGTATCGTGACATAACGGCTCCGCCCCATCAATGCAAGTCTATTAGATGGAGCGTGCCCACTGGCTGGATTTGAATATTCATGATCGCTGGTAGGCACAAGCGCTCGAGACCAGCAATTATGAATATTCAAATCCAGCTGGTGGGCCCGCCTCCAGCGTGCAGTTCAGAGAAGACAGAAGAGGATCTTCAGAGGTACCGGACTGCAGGTATGTATATTAGTCAGCGAGCCTGCATCGGTCTCCTGTTCACCCGCACTATAACCCAGTATATTGGGTTTAGTGTGGGTGAAAGGGTGACCGTTTTCCTTTTAATGTGTATGGAAACATAATACAACAGAAGGTGAGGAACGAGGGCATAGGGCTGGGCGGTATAAAGGTTCATACCGAATACCAAAATTTTTGTGCTGCACGATATGAATTTTAACCCATACTGCAATACTGGTTTGGCCCCCTTCCCCTCGGGAATGAATGAATCAGCCCAGCACCGCGCTGTCCCCACTTCGGGGAACTAATCCTATGTGACCTGCGAGCGCAGACCTCCACGGGGAGAAGTACACGCCCCCTCCCTGAGCTGAGGACGCAGATCTCCATGGAAAGCCAGAGCAGAGGGAGAGAGTAACACGGCTCCCGCATCTCCCCTCGGAGGACGCAGGTCTAGAAGCCAGAGCAGCGCTCCTCATCTCCCCTTAGCTCTGTCTGTGTTTACTGTACACGGGCTAGGGATATCTTACACTGCAGGGACTGGGAATAAATCTCTGCCTGGGGATGATTTCTATGTGAGGAGGAGGGGGGGGGGGGTCCCTGTTAGGTGTGTGTGTATGTATGCTAGGAGTTGTAGTCCCTGTTGTGTGTGTCTGTATGTATGCTAGGAGTTGTAGTCCCTGTTAGGTGTGTGTGTATGCTGGAGTTGTAGTCTCTGTTAGGTGTGTGTGTATGCTGGGAGTTGTAGTCTCTGTTAGGTGTGTGTATTCTGGGAGTTGTAGTCTCTGTTAGGTGTGTGTATGCTGGGAGTTGTAGTCTCTGTTAGGTGTTTGTTGGGAGTTGTAGTCCCTGTTAGTTGTTTGTTGGGAGTTGTAGTCCCTGTTAGTTGTTTGTTGGGAGTTGTAGTCCCTGTTCGTTGTTTGTTGGGAGTTGTAGTCCCTGTTAGGTGTGTGTGTATGCTGGGAGTTGTAGTCCTTGTTAGGTGTGTGTGTATGCTGGGAGTTGTAGTCCTTGTTAGGTGTGTGTGTGTGTGTATGTGCTGGGAGTTGTAGCGCCTGTTAGGTGTGTGTGTGTGTATGCTGGGAGTTGTAGTCCCTGTTAGGTGTGTGTATGCTAGTGTTTCTCAACCAGGGAATGCTGGGATTTGTAGATTTGCAACACCTGGAGGCACCCTGGTTGGGAAACACTGGTGTATGCCCTATAGAGGTGTGGTGAACTACAACTCCCAGGAGACTACAGAGACAGCTGCTGGTGATATACCACAGACTGAAGATTCCTGAATGACACATGCTGGGAGTTGTAGTCCCTGTTATGTGTGTATGCCAGTGTTTCCCAACCAGGGCTGAGTTATATTGGTGTGCTGTGTATAACGCAGGTTTCCTCGGGCTGCAAGGGGGGGGGGGGGGGGGGGGGCAAACTGCATGGGCTGGCTTCTGCTTTTTCATGGGGTTTTCATTAGCCCCATAAAGAGAACATAGAAATGCATGGGTTTTGTACAGGACATGGACATCACTGTATGAACCCTGTGCATTTCTATATCAGCGTTCATACAGGGACGTAGAAATGCACGGGGTCCATATAGGGAAGCAGAGATGCATTGGGTTCATACAGGGAAGTAGAAATGCACAGGGATCATACAGGGAAGCAGAGATGCACGGGGTTCATACAGGGAAGCAGAGATGCACAGGGATCATACAGGGAAGCAGAGATGCACAGGGATCATACAAGGAAGCAGAGATGCACAGGGTTCATACAGGGATGCAGAGATGCACAGGGATCATACAGGGACACAGATATGCACGGGGATCATACAGGGAAGCAGAGATGCACAGGGAAGCAGAGATGCACAGGGATCATACAGTGACGCAGAGATGCACGGGGTTCATACAGGGAAGCAGAGATGCAAGCGGATCATACAGGGAAGCAGAGATGCACGGGGATCATACAGGGAAGCAGAGATGCAAGCGGATCATACAGGGAAGCAGAGATGCACGGGGATCATACAGGGAAGCAGAGATGCACGGGGTTCATACAGGGAAGCAGAGATGCACGGGGTTCATACAGGGAAGCAGAGATGCACGGGGTTCATACAGGGAAGCAGAGATGTACGGGGATCATACAGGGAAGCAGAGATGTACGGGGTCCATACAGGGAAGCAGAGATGTACGGGGTTCATACAGGGAAGCAGAGATGTACGGGGTTCATACAGGGAAGCAGAGATGCACGGGGTTCATACAGGGATGCAGAGATGCACGGGGTTCATACAGGGAAGCAGAGATGCACGGGGTTCATACAGGGAAGCAGAGATGCACGGGGTCTATACAGGGAAGCAGAGATGCAAGGGGTTCATACAGAGAAGCAGAGATGCACGGGGTTCATACAGGGAAGCAGAGATGCACGGGGTTCATACAGGGAAGCAGAGATGCACGGGGTTCATACAGGGAAGCAGAGATGCAAGGGGTTCATACAGAGAAGCAGAGATGCACGGGGTTCATACAGGGAAGCAGAGATGCACGGGGATCATACAGGGAAGCAGAGATGCACGGGGATCATACAGGGAAGCAGAGATGCACGGGGTTCATACAGGGAAGCAGAGATGCACGGGGTTCATACAGGGAAGCAGAGATGCACGGGGTTCATACAGGGAAGCAGAGATGCACGGGGTCTATACAGGGAAGCAGAGATGCAAGGGGTTCATACAGAGAAGCAGAGATGCACGGGGTTCATACAGGGAAGCAGAGATGCACGGGGTTCATACAGGGAAGCAGAGATGCACGGGGTCTATACAGGGAAGCAGAGATGCACGGGGTTCATACAGGGAAGCAGAGATGCACGGGGTTCATACAGGGAAGCAGAGATGCACTGGGTCCATACAGGGAAGCAGAGATGCACAAGGTTTGTACAGTGGTCTTCAGGTCAGCGTTCCTTGCACAACAGCTTTGAGAGAAAATCATGTCAGAGGGACGTACAGGAGAAATAATTCTGTAGCATGTACAGCTTCATCCAGGGGAAATTGAGAAGGAGGAGAAAACGGATTTTGGTGGCGGCCACTAATTGAAATCTACACTTGCAGAATTCGGCAAGTGGAGTTTTAGATTAAATCATTAACCTGTCTAGGACCAAGGGCGGTTACCGGGCGGTGAACGGAACGGGATGCCTGCTGAAATCATTCAGCAGGCATCCCGTGCCAGTCGCCCCCCCCCCCCCCCCCATGTTGGTCAATTCAGACTGGAGATTTGTGGCGATTCCAGGTCATATGGGTCTCCGGTGACCCGGTAAATAAGGGTGTTCTGGGCTGTCCAAGACAACTTCGATTACACTAAAGTGATAGGAGTTAGGTGGCGGTGTGCCACCCCTCCTATCTCTGCTATTGGCCGGTCAGAAGCGACCGACCAATAGCAGATCGTGGTGGTGGCGCGAGGGTTAAAGTGCAGGTCCCCCGCTCTGCCTGCCCACCCACGGTAATCCGGGGAGAAAGGGGGAACTGTGATGTGAACAGCGATGGAGGTCCCTTACCAATTGCGGGCGGTGATCCTCCTCTGAGTGTGGCGGGCGGCGATCGTGCTGTTGACGGGAGCCAGGAGGTGAGTAGTTGCCTAGCAACATCTGGAGGGCCACAGTTTGGAGATCACTGTGCAGTGGTCTCTAAATTGTGGCCATCCAGATGTTGCATAATTACAACTCACAGCATGCACTGACAGACCATACATGCTGGGAGTTGTAGTATTGCAACAGCTGGAGGCTCACTGGTGGGGAAGCACTGAGTTAGGTTCTGTTACCTAACTGGGTGCTTCCTCACCAGTGTGCCTCCAGCTGTGGCAAAACTACAACTCCCAGCATGCACTAATAACCGAAGGGCATGCTGGGAGTTGTAGAAATGCAACAGCTGGAGGTACACAAATACAACTCTCAGCATGCCCAGACAGCCATTTGCTGTTCGTGCATGCTGGGAGTTGTAGTTATGCAAGATCTGGATGGCTACAATTTAGAGACCACTGCACAGTGATCTCCAAACTGTTGCCCTCCAGATGTTGCTAGGCAACTACTCATCTCCTGGCTCCCGTCAACAGCACGATCGTTGCCCGCCACACTTAGAGGAGGATCGCCACCCGCAATTGGTAAGGGACCTCCACTGCTGCTCACATCACAGTTCCCCCGCTCTGCCCGGACTACCGTGGGTGGGCAGAACATAGGAACTGAATTTTAACCCACGCGCCACCTCCCCGATATGTTATTGGTCGGTCGCTTCTGACCGGCCAATAGCAGAGATAGGAGGAGTGGCACCCCCCCCTCCACCTAACTCCTATCACTTCAGGGTGATCGAAGCTGTCTTGGACAGCCCCGAACACCCTTATTTACCGGGTCACCGGAGACCCATATGACCTGGAATCTCCAAAAATCTCCGGTTTGAATTGACCAACATGGGGGGGGGGGGGGGAGGGGGCTCAGGAGCCCCCCAGGCATTGGCACGGGATGCCTGCTGAATGATTTCAGCAGGCATCCCGTTCCATTCACCGCCCGGTTACCGGTCGTGATCGGAAACCCTGAGGGCGTACAGATACGCCCTTGGTCCTAGACAGGTTAATGATTTAATTTTGTTTGTACCCCAATTTTGTTTGTACCCCATAATTGTAAGCGCTGCGGAATCTGTAGGCACTATATAAATAAATAATTCTGCAAGTGTAAATTTCAATTATTGGCCACCGCCAAAATCCGTTCTCTCCTCCTTCTCAATTTCCCTTGGATGAAGCTGTACATGCTACAGAGTTATTTCTCCTGTACGTCCCTCCTGACATGATTTTCTCTCAAAGCTGCAGTACAATAAACGCTGACCTGAAGACCACTGTACAAACCTTGTGCATCTCTGCTTCCCTGTATGGACCCCGTGCATCTCTGTTTCCCTGTATGAACCCCATGCATTTCTGCTTCCCTGTATGAACCTCGTGCATCTCTGCTTCCCTGTATGAACCCACGTGCATCTCTGCTTCCTTGTATGAACCCTGTGCATCTCTGCTTCCCTGTATGAACCCCGTGCATCTCTGCTTCCCTGTATGAACCATGTGCATCTCTGCTTGCCTGTATGAACCCTGTGCATTTCTACATCCCTGTATGAACCCCGTGCATCTCTGCTTCCCTGTATGAACCCACGTGCATCTCTGCTTCCTTGTATGAACCCTGTGCATCTCTGCTTCCCTGTATGAACCCCGTGCATCTCTGCTTCCCTGTATGAACCATGTGCATCTCTGCTTGCCTGTATGAACCCTGTGCATTTCTACATCCCTGTATGAACCCCGTGCATCTCTGCTTCCCTGTATGAACCCCGTGCATCTCTGCTTCCCTGTATGTACCCCGTGCATCTCTGCTTCCCTGTATGGACCCTGTGCATCTCTGCTTCCCTGTATGGACCCCGTGCATCTCTGCTTCCCTGTATGGACCCCGTGCATCTCTGCTTCCCTGTATGGACCCCGTGCATCTCTGCTTCCCTGTATGAATCCCGTGCATCTCTGCTTCCCTGTATGAACCCCATGCATCTCACTCACAGCACACACACACACCTAACAGGGACTACAACTCACAGCATACACACCTAACAGGGACTACAACTCACAGCACACACACACACACCTACCTAACAGGGACTACAACTCCCAGCATATACACACACACACACCTAACAGGGACTACAACTCACAGCACACACACACCTAACAGGGACTACAACTCACAGCATACACACACACCTAACAGGGACTACAACTCACAGCATACACACACACACATCTAACAGGGACTACAACTCCCAGCACACACATGTTCCTCTCTCCCCCTGCTCTGGCTTTCCGTGGAGATCTGCGTCCTCAGGGAGGGGAGCTCAGGGAGGGGGCGTGTACTTCTCCCCGTGGAGATCTGCATCTTCCCAAGCTCAGGGAGATGATGGAGGGGGCGTGTACCTCTTCTCTCCCCTTGCTCTGCCCTCTCCCAGCTCTAGCTTCGGAAATCTTCGGAGAGCTGGGGGAGGAGCGGACGCAGGAATTCAGGGGGGTCCTCTCTGTATGGCACATGTATAGCCAACAGAGAGGAGACTGCCGTCCCTCCCCTGTACTCTTCCTGTATGCGCGCTCCCGAAAGGGAGCGCAGCATACAGGAAGAAGGGCGGAAGCTGGCTCGGCCAGGCTTCTTATGACGACGCGCCTATCGGGCCACGCCCACTTCCTGCCCTCGTATGCTGCTCAACACTGAGCTACTGAAGATGCTATGAAAAAGGTATATACATGGGGTTTTAAACAAAAATAAATACAGGGATAGAGATAGAGTCAGGGACAGATGGGGAGGGGGATTAGGGAAAGTCAAGTTGATAATAGGTGCTCTATAAAGTTTATTTTGTTTACCTTTTGCAGCCCGGGCAAAGGGATACCGCACAGTATAGAGTGCCAGCACCCGCAACAAACAGGACGAGGAGGGCAGCGCTTGCGGGTGATATGTGAGGCTAGGAAATACCGTTATATACCATGCAACCACCAAAAGTTTAAAAAATACCGTGAAACACACATTTGGTCATACCCCCCAGCTCTATGCGGGTATAGAAAAGCCTACTAGAGGAAGATAAGGGGGTAGCTGGCTCCTAATGTGGAGAACAAAGTGCATGTATCAGGTATTGATGAATAGGGCAATTACATGAGAAAAAGTCAATCTGAAAGTTATTAAATTAAAACTCAGGAACCAAGTGTGGCAGGGGGCATTCTGAAACCCTGGCATAGAGTACTAATGGATCTTTTAAAGTAAAGTGATCTTCCAAGAAAGAATTACGAGTGTGAGGTGTACAGTCATATACACAATCAGAACCTATAGGCTAAATATTCTGTGCATAAAAAAAAAAAAAAAAAATAAAAATAAAATAATCACCTGAATCAACAGTATTAACATGTAAAATAGCACAATGAATATAAGAAAATGTATCTTTACTTTGATAATTAAACTTTAACACCTGGAAGAAATAGAGGGAAAAGGATTCGGCTTCTCGTAAGTGACTAAAGTAATTGGCCTTTCCAACAAATTAGATTTGCAAACATCAATCGTCTCAAGTTAGTCACAGCTTTTGTCAACCTTTAACCCCACGAGTAGCTTCTGTTTTGACAAAGCATGCAGCTGGGGATAACTTTTGGTTTTGATCCTCGTGTAAGACTAACCTATCCTACAGTGGTTGACTGAGGTGGAGTCAAATAAAACCCCCAAGATAGTTCAATATAGTAGATAGCCAACTTTTATTGTAGATCCAATAAAACTTCAGAAAATTTTGGCAGAGAGTAGACAATTAGAAGGAGGCAATTCATATACAGTACAGAGATGGAAAACTGCACTGCAGTAACAAGGGGAGCTGTCTAATCCTTCTGTGGCAAAAAAAAACAAAAACAAACATCCACTGTACGCCTTTGCAGCATTTCGGAACTTTAGTTAATATTTGAAAACAGATCTAACATATAAAAATTTACATTACAAATAGAAAGCAGAAAGCACCAAAAAGAGTCACTTATTTGTAAAAGTTAAACAAATTTTATTGGTATGCACTAAAATTAGATACACATGTGGAGAAAAACAATGCATCACAAAAGGTGGCAACACCGGATACCCTGCAGAGGAGATGGTAGTATGGGGGTATTGCACATAGGCCCGTAATCAGACAGTACATATAGATACAGACACCATTCTATGTAATAGCCGCATGTATACAGGCAATATAAAAAAAAAAAGTGCAAAATGCAAGTAAATAAGGTGCTGTATGTTGAGGTGTATGGACAACCTATACACCAAAGATAAGGTACATAGTGATAAAAGTCAAAGTGTGCATAATATCCACAACGAATGTAACAGACACAGGAGAACTGCAGGGACCGGGATGCCGCCACACCAACGCGCGTTGTGGATATTATGCACACTTTGACTTTTATCACTATGTACCTTATCTTTGGTGTATAGGTTGTCCATACACCTCAACATACAGCACCTTATTTACTTGCATTTTGCACTTTTCTTTTTATTGCCTGTATACATGCGGCTATTACATAGAATGGTGTCTGTATCTATATGTACTGTCTGATTACAGGCCTATGTGCAATACCCCCATACTACCATCTCCTCTGCAGGGTATCCGGTGTTGCCACCTTTTGTGATACATTGTTTTTCTCCAAGTGTGTATCTAATTTTAGTGCATACCAATAAAATTTGTTTAACTTTTACATATAAGTGACTCTTTTTGGGGCTTTCTGCTTTCTATTTGTAATGTTCAGTTTGGAGTCATATTCACGGGTTTAATTTTTTTTTCAGGGAGGGTGTTACTATGGTATCTTATTTTTATCACACACCTACTCTTTTCTCCTATTTTTTGGTCTGTTTTTTCTTGTTCGTCATATAAAATTTAAAAAGAGTTGACAAGCAGGTATTAAAACAAGGAATACTTCATTTGGTTAAGAAACCTCTCATCAGCCTAATAGCCAGTGATACATCCAGGAACTCCATAAATGATGGCACTGCCTGCTGGTTTCCTGACACCAGCCATGTGAGTGTATTGCTGAAAATGGTATGGCTACATGGCACTGGCATGTTGACACCTTGGGAAGGGAATACATGGGGGATGACCAAGTGTCAGATGACATTTCTGTCAGCTGCCAAGGGACAGATACTTGAACCCATTATTTAAGTGGAAGAATGAGAAACTTTAAAGGAGCTTAAGGACACCGCAGACCGTCAGTAATACACATACCAGGCACACAGGACACTTGTCTCAGAAACAACAGTGCGGCTAAAGATCTAGAGCTGAAGGACAGGACAGCTAATGTAAAACCACTAACCCTAACTTAATGTCAATGAGTCACTCAATCACTCCTAGGGTAGACAAGGTATTTCCCATTCCTTGTCTGGCAGACTAAAAAAAAAGTGTTCACTTGACCTAACCCACATGTAACCCTGTAAGAAAGTCACGTCATTAACATTAATTTAATATGTTGACAGTAAATGTTTTGAAAAAATGTTTAGTACAGATCTTGAAATACCACTGTATAAGAAAACTTTATTTTTAGTACCCACAAGTGGTTTAGCATAAGAGTCTTGACCAAAAGCTTCCGCCAGAAAATAACCTTGCAATGCACTCTTCTCTAGTTACTTACAGCTAGTAGTCAATGACCCACATCTAAGAGCATTAGGTGACTGGAGATATTTGACACACATGTATTAACAGGCACAGGCCACTTAAAGGGGTTATCCAGGAAAAAACTTTTATATTATATATATCAACCGGCTCCAGAAAGTTAAACAGATTTGCAAATTACTTCTATTAAAAAATCTTAATCCTTTCAGTACTTATGCTTCTGAAGTCAAGGTTGTTCTTTTCTATATAAGTGCTCTCTGATGACACGTGTCTCGGGAGCCGCCCAGTTTAGAAGCAAATCCCCATTGCAAACCTCCTCTAAACTGGGCGGTTCCTGAGGCACGTGTCATCAGAGAGCACTTAGACAGAAAAGAACAACCTTAACTTCAGAAGCTCATAAGTAGTGAAAGGATTAAGATTTTTTAATAGAAGTAATTTACAAAATCTGTTTAACTTTCTGGAGCCAGTTAATAAATATATTACCGTATATACTCGAGTATAAGCCGAGTTTTTCAGCACGATTTTTCGTGCTGAAAACACCCCCCTCGGCTTATACTCGAGTGAACTCCCCCACCCGCAGTGGTCTTCAACCTGCGGACTTCCAGAGGTTTCAAAACTACATCTCCCAGCAAGCCCGGGCAGCCATCGGCTGTCCGGGCTTGCTGGGAGTTGTAGTTTTGAAACCTCCGGAGGTCCGCAGGTTGAAGACCACTGCGGCCTTCAACATCATCCAGCCCCCTCTCACCCCCTTTAGTTCTGAGTACTCACCTCCGCTCGGCGCTGGTCCGGTCCTGCAGGGCTGTCCGGAGAGGAGGTGGTCCGGTGGCATAGTGGTTCCGGGCTGCTATCTTCACCGGGGAGGCCTCTTCTAAGCGCTTCGGGCCCGGCCTCAGAATAGTCACGTTGCCGTGACAACGACGCAGAGGTGCGTTCATTGCCAACGTACTTATGCGTCATTGTCAAGGCAACGCCTCTATTCCGGGCCGGAAGCGCGGAGAAGAGGCGCCCCCGGTGAAGATAGCAGCCCGGACCACCTCCTCACCGGACCACCTCCTCTCCGGACAGCCCTGCAGGACCGGACCAGCGCCGAGCGGAGGTGAGTACTCAGAACTAAAGGGGGTGAGAGGGGGCTGGATGATGTTGAAGGCCGCAGTGGTCTTCAACCTGCGGACCTCCGGAGGTTTCAAAACTACAACTCCCAGCAAGCCCGGACAGCCGATGGCTGCCCGGGCTTGCTGGGAGTTGTAGTTTTGAAACCTCTGGAGGTCCGCATGTTGAAGGCCGCAGTGGTCTTCAACCTGCGGACCTCCGGAGGTTTCAAAACTACAACTCCCAGCAAGCCCGGACAGCCGATGGCTGCCCGGGCTTGCTGGGAGTTGTAGTTTTGAAACCTCTGGAGGTCCGCAGGTTGAAGACCACTGAGGGCGAATGATGAGAAGAGGATGATGAAGGGGGGGGGGGGGGTGTGGGGATGATGAAGGGGGGTGGGGATGATGAAGGGGGGGGTGTGGGATGATTACAAGGGGATGATGAAGGGGGGATGTGTGGGATGATAAGGGGATGTGTGGGATGATGACAAGGGGATGATGAAGGGGGGATGTGTGGGATGATAAGGGGATGTGTGGGATGATGACAAGGGGATGATGAAGGGGGGATGTGTGGGATAAGGGGATGTGTGGGATGATGACAAGGGGATGATGAAGGGGGGGATGTGTGGGATGATGACAAGGGGATGATGAAGGGGGGATGTGTGGGATGATAAGGGGATGTGTGGGATGATGACAAGGGGATGATGAAGGGGGGATGTGTGGGATGATAAGGGGATGTGTGGGATGATGACAAGGGGATGATGAAGGGGGGATGTGTGGGATGATAAGGGGATGTGTGGGATGATGACAAGGGGATGATGAAGGGGGGATGTGTGGGATGATGACAAGGGGATGATGATGAGGATGTTAATGACGGGTCTGGATGATGACAGGGGGGGATGAGGTATTTCCCACCCTAGGCTTATACTCGAGTCAATAACTTTTCCTGGGATTTTGGGTTGAAATTAGGGGTCTCGGCTTATACTCGGGTCGGCTTATTCTCGAGTATATACGGTATATTATTTATATATATATAAGTTTTCCTGGATAACCCCTTTAATAAAGGTGTAAGATGTTTAACAGTCAGGCAATTAAATCTACGTTAGAGTTGTGCCAGAGTGTTTTATTTTTTGTCATCTTGTTGATAAATCTGAACTAGGTCTCCTTTAAAGACCACACCCATTCTTGTAACATTTTCTTAACTTGTAAAGTTAAGTGTTTCTGCTAAAATTCTTCAGGTCATCATTTACGTAACTGTAATGGTGCAGTTTACACATAAAAAAAAATGCATAAACTACTTTAAAAAGGATTTATTGTAGTTTCTTAAAAAAATAAAAAAAAATAAAAAGTACAAGTTGTAAAGGTACAAGTTGTAACTGTTCTAAAAGTGTAAAATAAATCCTTCCCTAAACCATAAATAATTACCGTATTTATCGGCGTATAACACGCACTTTTTAGGCTAAAATTTTTAGCTTAAAGTCTGAGTGCGTGTTATACGCCGATACACCCCCAGGAAAGGCAGGGGGAGAGAGGCCGTCGCTGCCCGCTTCTCTCCCCCTGCCTTTCCTGGGGTCTAGAGCGCTGCTGCCGGCCCTTCTCTCCCCCTGGCTATCGGCGCCGCTGCCCGTTCTGTCCCCCTGACTATCGGTGCCGGCGCCCCATTGCCGGCGCCGATAGCCAGGGGGAGAGAAGGGGCAGCGGTATCCATTGCCGGCGCCGCTGCCTCCTCCCATCCCCGGTGGCATAATTACCTGGGTCAGGTCCGCGCTGCTGCAGGCCTCAGGCATGACGTCAGTGCGCCGCACCGTGCATAGCAACGACGCAGGGTACGCGCGCCGGAGGCCTGCAGCAGCGCGGACCCGACCCAGGTAATTATGCCACCGGGGATGGGGGGAGGCAACGGGGCAGCGGCGCCGGCAATGGGTGCCGCTGCCCCTTCTCTCCCCCTGGCTGTTGGCGCCGCTTCTCTCCCCCTGGCTATCGGCGCCGCCAATGGGGCGCCGGCACCGATTGTCAGAGGGAAAGAACGGGCAGCGGCGCCGATAGCCAGGGGGAGAGAAGGGCCGGCAGCAGGGCTCTAGACCCCAGGAAAGGCAGGGGGAGAGAAGCGGGCAACGGCGGCCTCTCTCCCCCTGCCTTTCCTGGGGGTGTATCGGGGTATACACGCGCACCCTCATTTTACCATGGATATTTGGGTAAAAAACGTTTTTTACCCAAATATCCTTGGTAAAATGAGGGTGCGTGTTATAGGCCGGTGCGTGGTATACCCCGATAAATACGGTAATACATTTGTTGACATTCTAGTTTGCCCTGCTGGAAGTGCTATGATTACTTCTGTTCCTCATATGATGCTGCAGCCAGTCACTGGCTCTGCAGCCTTGTGCCATATGTGCCCTTTTTTGTTTTGTTTTACACCAGTTCCAGCCTAGTAATAAAGTAATAAAGTAAAACCCGGAAGTAAAGGACTAAGATCTCCAAAAAAAAAAAATAATAAATTATCTAATTTTGGTGATTTCAATACTGAGACAAACAGGTAAGCAATACTATATGCTACTGGAGCATTTCCACCACCCCCCCCCCCCCCCCCCCTTACTGGATATAAGATTATTTCTTTAAAAGTTATGCCTTGGCCCCAAAGGCACTGCCTTGCTGCTTGGGGAAAGTGGCACTTGCCTAATAAAATTATAAATTTTCCCATAAATAATATTATGAATAAGAATATATGCATTTATGCTTCTACAAACATCTTCAATTGAATAAGCAATGTTGTATTTGTTCACAGAAGACATCAGGCTTGGAATGAGGAGGTCAACATCATTAGTTCATAGCAGAATGCAGTGATTTGCATATTAACTAGTAGCATCACATAGACACACAAATATAGACCAGAACTCAAAAGCATTACTATGAAGGGGGACGGTGTCTGTGGTCTTTTATTAAAGGGATTTACAGAGTTCCAAAGTGATTTATGGCTTACAAGTGCCAAGCAAAACAGAACATAAGACGGCTGGATCACAAGATGAAAAAAAAATCTGGAATTGAATATGTTACCTAAAGCTACATTAGGGAAATAGGAACACTTAAATAACTTGAAGATGTTCTTCCCATATCAAAGAAAACAAGCCTGAAAATATGTCCTAAACATTCCACACTAAGTGGCTAAGAATACAGTACAGGGAGTTATGAATCGTACTGAGGTAAAGTGCCAATGCCACATGCGCATAATCGTAAATCACTGCCTTTTTGCATTGCTGCTAACACCCTGCCTCGTTACTCAAAAGGGAATATGCAAAAACGCATATTTAAAAGTATTTTTACCTGCAAGACCATTTTTATTGCCTCCATTTATTACATCAAAATTGAAAGGATTAAAGAGTACCGGTCATCAACAAAAACTTTTAATATGTTGTTCATAAGCATTAATGAAGACATATTGTAATATATCTTCATTAAAAAATATTAATATTTATACCAGTTTTTTCATTTTATAATTTTGGCCACTAGGGGTCTCTCTTCTATGCCTGGCCTGCAGGCAGCTTCCTATGCTTTTCATAGTAAGTGTACAGCTTTTAGGACTAATGCTGAAAGGGCTCAGGTCCTTCCACAGGAAGTTCAGTACTCTCAGCTCAGGACTCGCTCCCAGCCTGGAGCAGCACTGTGAGCTACAAGCCTGCACATGCCTCTCATATAACAGAGGCCAGACACCTCCCCCTCCCCCCTGCTCTGAGTTCTCCCTTCCCCTCACCACATGTTATCTTATACACTGTATTATCTCACTGCACTCCCTGCTCTGTGCCCCCCCCCCCCCCCCCTCCTGACATTCATCTTAATTATTGCCTCTGTTGGCTGTCTGGGCATGCTGGGAGTTGTAGTTTTGCAACAGCTGGAGGTACCCTGGTTGGGAAACACTGCTGCAGAGGGAGAGCAGCATACAGGAAGACTGGCAGAAGCAGAGTCCCGGCCATGCTTCATGTGACATCATGCCTGCCGGGACCAGCCTCCTTCCACCCCTCAGAACGACAGGGCTCCTGAGCTAATGAAGAGGGATAAAAAAAAAGGTATTTCCACAGCATTTTAAACCTCAATAAACACAGGGATAGGCATAGTTAGAATAAGGGACAGATGGTGAGGGGGATCAGGGAAAGTTTAGTTGATGACAGGTACTCTTTAACCCCTTAAGGACTTAGCCCTTTTTCACCTTAAGGACTCGGACGTTTTTTGCAATTCTGACCACTGCCACTTTAAACATTAATAACTCTGGAATGCTTTTAGTTATCATTCTGATTCAGAGACTGTTTTTTCGTGACATATACTACTTTAACATAGTGGTAAAAATTTTTGGTAACTTGCATCCTTTCATGGTGAAAAATCCCCAAATTTGATGAAAAATTTGAAAATTTAGCATTTTTCTAACTTTGAAGCTCTCTGCTTGTAAGGAAAAAGGATATTCCAAATATTTTATTTTTTTATTCACATTTCCAATATGTCTACTTTATGTTTGCATCATAAAATTGACAAGTTTTTACTTTTGGAAGACACCAGAGGGCTTCAAAGTTCAGCAGCAATTTTCCAATTTTTCACAAAATTTTGAAACTCGCTTTTTTTCAGGGACCAGTTCAGGTTTGAAGTGGATTTGAAGGGTTTTCATATTAGAAATACCACACAAATTACCCCATTATAAAAACTACACCCCCCAAAGTATTCAAAATGACATTCAGTCAGCATTTTAACCCTTTAGGCGTTTCACAGGAATAGCAGCAAAGTGAAGGAGAGAATTCACAATCTTCATTTTTTACACTTGCATGTTCTTGTAGAACCAATTTTTGAATTTTTACAAGGGGTAAAAGGAGAAAATTTATACTTATATTTGTAGCTCAATTTCTCTCGAGTAAGGACATAAGGACATACCTCATATGTCTATGTAAAGTGTTCGGCGGGCGCAGTAGAGGGCTCAGAAGCGAAGGAGCGACAAGGGAATTTTGGAGAGTACGTTTTTCTGAAATGGTTTTTGGGGGGCATGTTGAGGAACGTAACAAGGAATAAAGTTAGCCTTAATACCCCACAGGTGTTTCACGACTTTTGCATAGGTAAAAAAAATAAATAAAAAAATTTCACAAAAATGTGTTTCCCCCCAAATTTCTTTTGAGTATGGAGGTACCCCAAAAGTTGGCCTGAAGTGCACTACGGGCGAACTACAATGCTCAGAAGAGAAGGAGTCCGTTTAGCTTTTTGAGACCAAATTTTGCTCGGGGGGCATGTCGCATTTAGGAAGCCCCTATGGTGCCAGGACAGCAAAAAAAAAAAAAAAAAACACATGGCATACCATTTTGGAAACTAGACCCCTCGGTGAATGTAACAAGGGGTTAAGTGAACCTTTATACCCCACAGGTGTTTCACGACTTTTGCATATGTAAAAAAAAAATATATATATATTTTTTACCTAAAATGCTTGTTTTCCCAAAAATTTAACATTTTTAAAAAGGGTAAAAGCAGAAAATACCCACCAAAATTTGTAACACAATTTCTCCCGAGTACGGCGATACCCCATATGTGACCCTAAACTGTTGCCTTGAAATACGACAGGGCTCCAAAGTGAGAGCACCATGCCCATTTGAGGCCTAAATTAGGGATTGCATAGTGGTGGACATAGGGGTATTCTACGCCAGTGATTCCCAAACAGTGTGCCTCCAGCTGTTGTAAAACTGCCAGCATGCTTGGACAGTCAACGGCTGTCCGGCAATAGTGGGAGTAGTTGTTTTGCAACAGCTGGAGTCTCCATTTTGGAAACAGTGGCGTACCAGACGTTTTTCATTTTTATAGGGGAGGGGGGCTGTGTAGGGGTATATGTATTGTTTTTTACTTTTTATTTTATTTTGTGGAAGTGTAGTGTAGTGTTTTTAGGGTACAGTCGCAGAGGCGGGGGTTCAGAGTAGTTTCTCGCTGGCAGTTTGAGCTGCGGCAGAAAATTTGCCGCAGCTCAAACTTGCAGCCAGATACTTACTGTAAACCTCCGCCCATGTGAGTGTACCCTGTATATTCACATTGGGGGGATCCAGCTGTTGCAAAACTACAACTCCCAGCATGCGCTGACAGACTGTACATGCTGAGAGTCTTAGTTTTGCAACAGCTGTAGGCACACTGGTTATGTATCACTGAGTTTGTGACCTTAGTGTTTCACAACCAGTGTGCCTCCAGCTATTGCAAAACTACAACTCCCAGCATATACGGGGCATGCTGGGAGTTGTAGTTTGCAACAGCTGGAGGCACACCAGTCGTGAAACACTGAGTTAGGTAAAAAAAAAATCTGAGTTTCACAACCAGTGTGCCTTCAGCTGTTGCAAAACTACAACTCTCAGCAGTCACCGACAGCCAATGGGCATGCTGGGAGTTGTAGTTATGCAACCAGCAGATGCACCACTACAACTCTCAGCATGCACTTTAGCTGTTTGTGCAAGCTGGGAGTTGTAGTTATACAACAGCTGAAGGTACACTTTTCCATAGAATAAATGTGCCTCCAGCTGTTGAGAATGTTGGGAGTTGTGGTGTTCTGCCTCCTGCTGTTGCATAACTACAGCTCCCAGCATGCCCATTTTGCATACTGGGAGCTGTTGCTAAGCAACAGCAGGAGGCTGTCACTCACCTCCTGCTCCTGCTCCGCTGCAGGTCAGTCCCTCGCCACGGCCGTCGCTCCTGGGGCCCCGATCCCAACAGGGACGCCGGGGATCGGGGTCCCCAGCACCCGGGGTCTTCTTCCCGAACCCGCTCACATCCTCCAGTAGAGGGGCGGAGCGGGTTACGGGATTGACACCCGCAGCAGGTGCCCTGATTGGTCGGCCGGTAAACCGGCCGATGAATCAGGGCGATCGTAAGGTGGCACCAGTGCCACCTCACCCCTGCTGGCTATGGTTGTTCGGGGCCGTCCAGCGATCTGCGGCCATCGCCGACATGGGGGGGCATAATGACCCCCCCTAGGCGATATGCCGGGATGCCTGCTGAACGATTTCAGCAGGCATCCGGCTCCGATCCCCAACCGGCTAGCGGTGGGGACCGGAATTCCCACGGGCGTATGGATACGCCCTGCGTCCTTAAGGACTCGGAATGCAGGGCGTATCCATACGCCCTGCGTCCTGAAGAGATTAAGCAACTATGCAAACAGTTCTAGCTAAAGCTCCTATTCAGAACTGTCTGTTTCCATGCAGAATCTGTAGTTATTCTACACTGCTTTTCTCCTTTAGGGTAGGCTCACAAGTGCCTTATTTTGCTGCATATTTCCTGCAGCTGATTTTGCTACCCATTTACATTAATGGGTAGGAAAATAAGCCGTAGCAAATGCGCAGCAAAATAAGGCTGGGTTCACATCCCGTTTTTACCAATACAGGACCGCATACGGCTGGGGGGAGCTAAAACCTTACACTCCCGTATCCCTGCCGTGTGCCGCCCGTATGTAATTTTTGCCCCATATGCGATTTTCCTACTGCACCTAAAACCGTAGTCTACCACGATTTGAGGTGCGGTGGAAAAACACATATGGTGCAAAAATGAGCTGACCGGAGTCAGTGTTTCATTCTGGTCGGCTCATTGAAATGCATTACATACGGGCGGCATACGGCAGGGATACGGGAGTGCAAGGTTTTAGCTCCCCCCAGCCGTATGCGGTCCCGTATTGGTAAAAACGTGGTGTGAGCCCAGCCTAAGGCATATTTGACCCAACCCTTAGGCTGCATTGACATTTCGATATAGGGGTACCGCAGGCAGGAAAATTTTAAAACAGGTTGCTGCCATGTTCTCACTGGACCCGTGCCGCGTCTCATTAATTTCTATGAGCCGGACGGAGTCCGCTAGTGACTGGTCAGCTCATTTTTGGACCATATCAGTTTTTGTTGCTGGACTAAAACCACAGCAAATCCACGTTTTTCAGTCCACCAACAAAAACTGACATGTCGGATATTACAGACATGTCAATGTGGCCTCATCCTTCTTTTAGGGTGGTTATTGCCTGAACATTTGTCTTCCATAAACTAAATTATCTTCCAACTCTTACAATAGACCACACCCCTTCCTCATCTTCAGGACTTCACTGCAATATAGCACCTTGACTAATTAGAAAGAGACATCTTCTAGATTATGTTCGCTCTTCCTTACTAAATTAATTAAATCCAGCACAGATAATGTGGGGAACACTGATCACAAGGGTCTTTTTGGTTTAGCTGTACGTTGCACCTCTGCTGAGATATAATTGAAAATACAAATATGAAAATAAGTCCCTTTGGGAGCATTCCCTGGACCCTTTATGAACTGCTATGCTCCCTGGGACCCTAAAGAACCCATATCCTTAATATTTATATTTCTCTCCAAAAGCATGCAGTGGAGGATAGATATTCAGGATAGTTCATCAATATCTGATCGGTGTGGGGTGCACACCGGCTGTCCTTCGACAATCTGCTTGCTGTCAGAAACACAGTGTTTACATTAGGGATCGACCGATTATCGGTATGGCCGATAATCACGATTTTGGGCATTATCGTTATCGGCAATTACCTTGTCGATAAGCCGATAATGCCCCCCCCCCCCCCCTGCCGCACCGCGACCGCCCCCCGTCGCACCCCCCACCGTAGTGTTGGGCAGTATACCGGTATGAACTGGATACCGTTTTTTTTCTCCCACGGTATGGATTTTTGCCCATACCGCTATACCGGTCGGGCCCCTCCCCCACCCTCCGAGTCAATAAAAAAAAATTCAACTTACCCGTAATGGGGGTGATCCGGGCCATCTATCCTTCATGTAGTGTCCGGCGGCATTCCGGGTGGAGGGTGAACCGGTCCGGGCTGTCCTTCTCCGGGGTCCTCTTCTCCACTCCGGGCAGGCTCCGGTCTAGTACGCTGCATAGACGCCGCTACGCCGTGACGTCAGGTGCGTCACTGCGCAGCGGCGTCTATGCTGAGTTACTAGGCCGGAGCCTGCCCGGAGTGGAGAAGAGGACCCCGGAGAAGAAGAACAGCCCGGACCGGTTCACCCTTCACCCAAATGCCGCCGGACACTACAGGAAGGATGGATGGCCCGGACCACCCTGACAGGTAGGGGGAGAGAAGCGGGTGGCGGCGGCGACCTATGGCACCGCAAAATGATCAATGATCTGCAGCGGTGTCGCAGGGGGATAAATAGCCGATAACTTATACCGGAATATCGGTATAAGTTATCGGCTATCGGCCCTAACCTCCACCGATTATCGGCCCTAAAAAAAACGATATCGGTCGATCCCTAGTTTACATACACAAAGAACAGAGCCAACAACAGACAGCTCCGTACATTGTGTAGTGGTTGTGCTGGCTTGCTGCAGCTCAGCAACCCAGCACAGTCACAACACAATGTACAGAGCCGTTTGCTTCCAGTTATGCGGCACCACGGCTTTGGATCTTCATCGATCAAGACAATGATGGCCTATCCTGAGGATAAACGGGACAACTTTGGGATATTAGGAGGTCACAGGTCTAGATAGGAAAATGATGTACCAAAAGGCCAAGGAGGGATTCATACCATGTGCTTTAAACATCAGCTTGTCACTAAACACCAGTTTCACAGCTTGACGTGAAATTTTAGAATATAATGAATTAGGGACCAATAGCTTCCAAACACACTGAATGGATAAGTATTTGACCTAGCTTAAGTGTTGTCTGACGCTACAGTGAAACAATAAGAATATTTTTCATAGTTTCACGTTTATGTCTGACGTGACATATTTATTGGCATGCCTTGAATACTATCCTGTAAAATGATACTCCTTACAAACTGGTAAAATGAATGTCTACAAAAAAGAACACTAGACATTCCACTAATGCCTGAGTGAAGATGATAAAAACAGTAAGGCATGTAAGGCCTCTATTAGTCTTAGATCTTTTTAGTGAGCAGACATTGAAGGTCAGTTTTAGGTAGAAGATAAAGTATGCTCCACTAAATCTTTCAAAGAAATAAAACAAAAAAACAACTGGAAACGCTGAACAGAAAGAAAAAATATGAACTAAGCATGAAGTTTCATATCTATTAAAACAACAGGTTAAAAAAAAGTCAGTAGTATGACAATAACTGTAAATTCCAAATTTATTTTGGCTGAAAGGACATCCCCCACCTGTCCTGTGTCATAAACCAGAAAGATGGACATTTAATACACAGCATATAAATTGACAGGATGTCGCCGCTTCTAGATCACTGACGCCATGTATGTTGAGTACGCTCTTCATTTCAGGGCTCCCTTGTGAGACCCAAAAAAAAACAACTGTATATTAGAATACAAATAAAAATTGAGTATAGTGTGTCCTGCAAAATTAGGATTGCACCAAATGGCCTTTTTTATGGGCACATGCATGTGTTAGCCAGAGGAAACATTGCCTGACCCTACAATAAGACGCATTATTGTGATTCCTCCTGACTGCATGCATTGGCTAATAAAGTGCAAACCTACAAATATAGCGACCAATTGTGTATACAATCCACTATGTGAGAACAAAAAAAAAGACATAATTCATCCTACAAAAAAGACCTCACTTTACACAAGAAAAATACAAGAAAGAATAGTGAAAATAGATGCTTTATTGACACAAAAAGTCAATAAATCAATAAATAAATGAATAAAGACAAAAATCAGTACCTCACATAACTCCCATAAAAAACATGAATGCAAAAGATGTTTAAAAATACCCAGGAGGGGGAACACAGGGGTGACCAGCCATTAATCAATAATGAACCCCAGATGGGATGTTTGTAACATTGCTCTAAATAACTAGCCGTCACCAATGTTCAAGAAAAAGGATATGATTGATGTAAACTCTAAAGGGAAGATGCAGTAGTTATGTAAACTGAAGACGGAAGATGGGGGACAAATATTAGAAGAGAGTCTATCAAAAACAGTCTAATATAATCATACCCCACAAAAAGCTGCCAAATGAGCAAATTGCACTCATACCCATATGTAAACAGTGACTTACAAGTGCTTAGTGCATTCAGCTGGTCACTCGTGTTCCCCCACCCTCCCATTGTGAGGGTATTCCCAGACTGTCCTCTACTGGTAGACAGAAAGTTACCATCTGCCGCCTATAAGAAGCTGTAGCATATGCCATCCTGTACTCCATCAGTCCCTGATAAAAGACTGACTAAAGCTAAAAGGAGATTTTTGTTTACTTACCGTAAAATCTCTTTCTCGAAGGATCCATTGGGGGACACAGACCGTGGGTGTATGCTGCTGTCTCTAGGAGGTGTGACACTATGGTAATAAAATAAGTCGGCTCCTCCCAACCGGATATACCGGCCTTCAGGCCCTGAGGTAATCAGTTTAAGTTCCAGAGCAATAGTAGAGGACCAACAGGTCAAAGAAAACCCAAACTGTCCGAGAACCAGAAGAGAAAAACATAACTGAACACACACCCTCGGACAGAGAACCAAAGGAAACCCAAAAAAAGGGCGGGAGCTGTGTCCCCCAATGGATCCTTCGAGAAAGAGATTTTACAATAAGTAAAAAAAAATCTCCTTTTCTCTATCGGCTCCATTGGGGGACACAGACTGTGGGACGTACCAAAGCCGTCCCTTGGGTGGGCAGATAAGCAGTCAGGCAGACGGCTGTTCCACTGCCGCCTGCAACACTTTACGGCCCAGACTAGCATCAGCCGATGCGAAAGTATGAACTCTGTAGAACCTAGAGAAAGTGTGCAAAGACGACCAGGTAGCCGCCTTGCAAATCTGCGAGGCCGAGGCTCTATTCTGGAGAGCCCAGGATGCCCCAACAGAACGAGTAGAATGAGCCACAACCCTGAAAGGAGGAATCTTCCCCTTACAACGATAGGCTTCCGAAATGGCGGACCGAATCCACCGAGAAATGGTGGCCTTGGAAGCAGACTGTCCCTTACAACGACCGTCTGTAAGGACGAAAAAGGAATCACACTGACAAAACGAATAAGTGATGGAGAGATAAGACCGAACGTCTCGAACTACATCCAGCTTGTGTAGTAAGCGCTTCTTAGGATGAGAAGGAGCCGGACAAAAAGACGGGAGGACAGTGTCCTCATTGAGATGAAAGGCCGAAACCACCTTAGGCAAAAAGGAAGGATCTGGCCGGAAAACAAACTCGTCCTGGTGGATCACCAGAAACGGAGAACGGCAGGAGAGAGCTGCCAATTCAGGCCTCCTCCGGATGTAGGTGATAGCAACAAGAAACACCACTTTCCAAGAAAGGAGGCGGAGAGACACCTCTCTAAGGGGCTCAAAGGGTTCACCCTGGAGGGCACTCAGAACCAGAGGGTGACCGATAAGGAGGAACAGCATGTGCCACTCCTTGAAGGAAGGTCCGGACATGAGAATCAAAAGCCAGAGGCCGCTGGAAAAGAATAGCAAGGGCCGAAACCTGACCTTTAAGGGAACTGAGAGACAACCCCAGTTCCAAACCCGACTGCAAAAAGGAGAGAAGACGGGGAACCGAGAAGGTTACAGGGGATAAGTCCTGAGCTTCACACCAACGAAAATAAGACCACGAAGTACGGTGGTAAATTCTTGCGGAGGAGGGGTTACGAGCCCTGAGCATGGTGTGAATGACTAGGGAAGAGAACCCGCGGGCCCTCAAAACCGCGGTCTCAACCGCCACGCCATCAAATGCAGCGTACCACGACCTTCGGGCCAATCTGGAGCTACCAGAATGGCGGTGACGTTGTCTGTTTTTAGCTTCCTCAGAACCCTGGAAAGGAGCGGAAGAGGAGGGAACAGATAGGGTAGGGCAAACCCTGCCCAAGGAATCACCAGGGCGTCCACAGCCAGAGCCTGAGGGTCCCGGGACTTGGACACAAAAGGAAGGATCTTCCGATTGTGCCGGGACGCAAAGAGGTACATGTCCGCAAGCCCCAGAGGTCGCAGAGTTGCGCGAAGACCTCTGGATGTAGAGACCACTCGCCGGGGTCGGGTGAGGACCGACTGAGGAAGTCCGCTTTCCTAGTTGAGCACCCCCAGAATGTGAATCGCCAAAATGGCCGGAACCTTGCTTTCCACCCAGATGAGAATCTTTGTCACCTCGGCCATGGCTGCCGAGCTGCGAGTGCCGCCTTGTCGATTTATGTACGCCAGGGCCGTGGCGTTGTCCGACTGGACACGGACAGGACGGGACTGAAGCCGGGACTCCCAATGAAGAAGACAAATAAGAATCACCCGTAATTCAAATATATTTATCGGAAAAAGGGCCTCTCAGGGAGACCAAAGTCCCTGAACCGTCCAATCCCTGAACACGTCGCCCCAGCCCGACAGGCTGGCATCCGTTGTAACTACCTGCCAGTGAAGGGGAAGAAATGACCGCCGTTGGAGAAGCAGGGGGGAGCGGAGCCACCAGAGCAGAGACTGACTGACCCTGCGAGGGAGAACAATCTGACGATCGAGGGACAGAGGAGACCTGTCCCACAGAGAGAGAATCGCCAGTAGAAGAGGGCGGTAATGAAACTGGGCAAAGGGTACGGCCTCCATAGTTGCCACCATCCAACCCAGGACTTCCATACAAGTGCGGTTGGAGACTGGGTAGGAGAGAGGACTGACTTGTCCCGGTTGTCTGGGCTCTGGTTGGAGCCTTGATGAGGTCGTCCAGGTAGGGTATCACCGAGACTCCCTTTGACCGTAACAGGCCCATCACTGGCGCAAGGATCTTGGTAAAGACCCAAGGAGCCGTGGCCAGGCCAAAGTGGGGGGCTACCAATTGAAAATGTCCCTGCGGAACCGCAAAGCGGAGGTACCGATGAGGGCCTGCAAATATTGGGACATGGAGGTAGGCATCCTTGATGTCCACCGAGGAAGAAACTCCCCTTGTTCCAGGGACGCCACCACCGAACGGAGAGACTCCATTCGGAAGCGGCGGATAAGAAGACGACGGTTGAGACACTTGAGGTCTAGGATTGGTCGCACAGAACAGTCCTTCTTGGGAACCACTAAAATTTTGAAATAGAAACCCCAAAACCGTTCCCCTGGAGGATAACCCCTTGGAAAAGCAGAGACTGGAGAGCCTCTCGAAATTGCTTCGCCAGAAAAGGAGACCGGGGAGCCCGGGATCGTAAAAAGCGATCCCTCGGAAGGGAGGCAAATTCGATTCGGTAACCGTTGGACACCACGTCCCTGACCCAAGAGTCCTGAATGTGTGAGGTCCAGATGTTTCGAAAAAGTAAGAGAACCTCATACCCGAGAAAAAAAACGTGTACACGGGTGGGTGCTTCCCTTCATGCAGAAGTGGGTTTGCGGTTGCCTGATTTGGGCGCAAACCGGCCGGACCGGTTGGTGTCCGACTTCCAAGATGGGTGCGTCCGGAACGAGGGAGACTTCTTGTCCCGCGAAGGCGCCTGCCCGGACCCTTTGCTGGAGCCAAAGGTCCGAAAGGACAGAAAGGAAGAGAACTTCCTTTGGGAAGAAGGGCGAGCCTTATTTTGAGGGAACAAGGAACTCTTACCTCCTGTCGCCTCAGAGATAATCTCATCAAGGCGCTTGCCAAAAAGACTGCCACCCGTAAAGGGAAGCTCAGTGAGAGACCTTTTGGAAGCGGCATCCGCATTCCAAGCTTTAAGCCATATAGAGCGGCGGAGAGCCGCTAGGTGACCCACAGCAAAGGCAGAACAAAGTATAATAGGTAAAAAGAAAAAAGGCGGCGCTCAAATCCCAAAAAACAATTAAAATATAAGAGGTATGTACTCACCCGGTGTATGTGGGAGGTCACAAGAACAGTGATCCCCCACTAACACCTGGAGTCCTCTTCACGCTTATAAACTGAACCAATCTCCGTCATGTAGACATCCCTTAGGGGGGGCGCAGGGTAAGCCGGAATCACAAAACCATGGTCCGTATATATAGGATAAAGACTAGGGATCGACCGATATCGTTTTTCTAGGGCCGATACCGATAATCGGTGGAGGTTAGGGCCGATAGCCGATAACATACCGATATTCCGGTATAAGTTATCGGCTAATTATCCCCCCTCGACACCGCTGCAGAGCATTGATTTAAAGCGGGCGCTTTAAATCAATGCACTGCAGTGGCTTTTGCGGTGCCATAGGCGGCCGCCGCCGCCACCACCCGCTTCTCTCCCCCTATTTGTCAGGGTGGTCCGGGACATCCATCCATCCTTCCTGTAGTGTCCGGCGGCATTCCGGGTGGAGGGTGAACCGGTCCGGGCTGTCCTTCTCCGGGGGTCATCTTCTCCACTCCGGGCAGGCTCCGGCCTAGTACACTGCACAGACGCCGCAGCGCAGTGACGCCCGTGCGCAGCGACGCACCTGACGTTGCGGCGTCTATGCAGCGTACTAGGTTGGAGCCTGCCCGGAGTAGAGAAGATGACCCCCGGAGAAGAAGGAAAGCCTGGACCGGTTCACCCTCCACTCGGAATGCCACAGGACACTACAGGAAGGATGGATGGCACGGACCACCACCATTACGGGCAAGTTTAATTTTTTTTTATTGACTCGGAGGGTGGGGGAGGGGCCGACCGGTATAGCGGTATGGGCAAAAATCCATACCGGTATACCGCCCAGCACTACGGGGGGGGGGGGGGGGGGGGGGGGGGGTGCGGGGGGCATTATCGGCAAGGTAATTGCCGATACCGATAATGTCCAAAATTTTGATTATCCGCCGATAATATCGGCCATACCGATAATCGGCCGATCCCTAGTAAAGACAAATAGAAAAACCAGCGCTCGGGGACGGTTCAGAAGAAATAACAGTCAAACCATTTTGAGGTAAATTGCCATAGGAGGTAGACTTACTTCACTAGGGGAGATGTGTAGATGGCATTGCTTGGAAGACAGAACAAGGGGCTGACTGCATGGAAGCCGCGCACAGTTAGTCCCCAGCTTTAGAATATTGGAGAGACAGAGCAGACAGATCCTCTGGGGGGGGTTCAAGGGAATCCATCTTGATTCCCTTGAACCTCTTGTCTGGATGTTTCCATGCAGATTCCAGAATGGCGTCAAAGTCAGCGTGAGAGCTGAACCTTTGAGGTGCTGGCTTAGCACGATGAAAGGATACTCCTGGAGTGGCATCCGAAGATCCTGGGTCCTCTAAGTGAAAGGTGTCTCTTATGGCGGTCACCAATGAGTTCACCGTTTCAACTGAATCAGAGCAGTCCTCTGAGTCAGATGCCGGCTCGGAAGCCTCGTCCGCCAGTTCACCAGGAGAATGTGAACAAGTGGAGGCAGTCCTGGAGAGGGGCGACCCTGACCGGGTACGCAGCTCTGGAGTGGCAGAGCGGCAACTCCGAGAACGTCCTCTGGAGGAGCGACGTTTGTACCCAGATGGCGGGGGGGTGGGACCCACGAGGGGACGCCCACGTCTATCTGAAGACTCAATGGAAGAGTCAGACGAGGCATCCCTAGTACGCTTGTGAGAGCGTGAAGCATGGGGTAGACCCCTTCAAGGCGGACACCACCTCCCGGGAGGCCTCAGCCACCAAACGGGAGACTTGGGTCAAGTCAGCCATATACTGGGTCAGGGAAGCTGGTGGAGCGGCTGAACCCACCGGGACCGAAAGGGCATCAGGGGGTCTGGGGGAGCAGTGGAGCAGGCAGGGCATGTGGGCCAAGCAGAGCCAGGCATCTTGGTATTGCAGTGCTTACAGACAAAATAAGTCACTGACGTCAGGAACTTTCTCACCCTAGTCTGTGACACCTGGCAGCTGCGGTGAGGAGAACCCGGCTCCGTGCAGCTAGAGTGACAGAAACAGGCCAGCCAATAACAGAGAGGGGCGTGCCTGAAGCAGAGGCACTAATTAATTGGCCCCTCCTAACTGAAAATCGCGCCCACGGCGCTGATTGGAGGCTACTTCGCGCCTCTGAAGAGCTCCGACAGCCCTGTGGGCGGAGCTACAGACTGACCGAGAAGAAGTAATGGCGCCCGCTCTTTGTCCCGAATAGAGCGGGCGCCTATACGCCGGCAGAGACTGCCGGAGAAAGTGAAAGTAAGCCGGCGCTCAGAGCACCCAGCCCCCACAAGCGCCGCGGCTGTAAGCCGCATATAAGGCGCTGCGGTCAAAGTAACCACACACACAGTGAAGTAAAACACAGATTACATGCCCCCTAAAATCCCACTGCTCCCCCAGAATAAAAAGTCCAGCCCCTGTATAAACCAGCTCTATAACCTGAAAAGGTGGGCCAAAAACAGGGGGTCTCCAGAGGTTGCAAGTCCGCACCTAAGGAGAAAAGGGGGAAAGTACTTACCTCAGTCAGAAGAACTTTCCTAATGGAGTCTTCAGTGAAGTCTTCAGTCAGCTTTTGTCACCTGCATCACGCCTGGCTGCTATGCGCGAGCGAGGCGAGCAGGTAAATAGGGGGACCCGGACCCATGAGGTACCAACCCAGGCGGTGACCGTTGACGAGGGAGGGTGAACAGCGCATATACGCAATGTCTGTGCCCCCTTACTCGCAATGGGGAAACAGGGAACCGGAGTCCCTGAGTCCCCACCTGAAAACAGGAAAGAAAAAGGAATAAAAAAACTAACACGTCCCTAACTAGGAAAACAAAAAATCAGAAGACCTGGTCTGGAGAATTCCAGACCATGTCTACCTCCTTCAGACACTAAGCTTAAACCGATTACCTCAGGGCCTGAAGGCAGGTATATCCTGCTGGGTACTTATTACCATAGTGTCACACCTCCTAGAGACAGCAGCATACACTCACGGTCTGTGTCCCCCAATGGAGCCGATAGAGAAAATACGTTTTTCAGGTGATGATAGAAAAAGCTTTTTTTAAAGTTGTTTTCCTGCACTGCTGAATTTTCTGACACTGGCCGCGCAGGTAGTGGCAGCATTGACCCATTCACTCTGCAAAACAGGAGCACCGGCTGTGCAGTGAATACTCAATTCGAGGCAGTACCCAATAAGAGCTTTATTCATTCTCACGATCGGTGAGGGTCCTTCCTGGCAGGTGGACCTTCACTGCTCAAGTAATGGCGTATCTTATATGCTGTGGATTGCTATGCCACAGAATTGACCCATTGCACTGCACATAACACACAGATTTCACAACAAATTAGCAGAAAAAAAGCCTAGTGCAGAAGTTTTACATATTATCTGAATTTTTTTTTTTTAACTAGCCAATTTTCCAATGTCACATCACTGGGTTTATATGCTCCATAAATGTTTTTATAATTCAGACATACACAAAAAGTTAAGACAGATATTCCTCAACCAATTAATCCTCTTAGAAGTTATATAGTTCTACCATAAAATGTCCGATGCTCCCTAACATCTAAATTGTGCTTTCTATATAGTCCTCCACATCTGAATTCACTTGTGAAAGATGCCTAACCTGACAGAAGTGCTGAGGATTGGCTCAATCTATACATGCTATTCAAGGAAGGGGGAGTGCGGAGACAAAGCCAGAATGACCTTCATAGTCCAACAACTGGTGCAGAATGAACAGCAGAAGCATACATTTCTGGCATGCCGGCAGTGCTTTGATGACGCTCACATGACACAATGACATGCTACCATTAAAATATTTTCTATTGTTTCATTTGGTGCTATTTTATTTCACTGCAATGCTACACTATAACAACACTGCAGGCAAGCAGAAAGGAAGACCCATAAAATATGTGCTTAAAGGGGTGCTCCAGCCCTAAGACATCTTATCCCCTATCCAAAGGATAGGGGATAAGATGCCTGATCGCAGGGGTCCCCACCGCTGGGCAACCCCCACAATCTTTCATGCAGCACCCCGCTATCATCAGCCTTCGGAGCGAACATCGTTCCAGGTCTGAGGAATGAGCAGTGACGTCACAATACTCCGGCCCCGTGATCGGGATTCCTCAGACCTGGAGTGATGTTTGCTCCGGAGGCTGATGATAGTGGGGTGCTGCATGAAAGATTGTGGGGGGTGCCCAGTGGTGGGAGCCCCACGATCACGCATTTTATTCGCTATACTTTGGATAGGGGATAAGATGTCTTAGGGCCAGAGTACCCCTTTAAAAGGTGTTTTATCACAATGCTATATAGGCCTTTCTGAAAAGGAGAGATAATACACACATAAATATACATTGTTTATGTTGAACTTGAAGGGGACGTGGGGTGGCTATAGAAGGTAATGGCCGAGCTTGGAGCCACAGCACTGCCACTCACTAAACATTGACACCAGGACTCACTATAGGGGTACAAACCTATTTGATTGGTTGCTATGGGCAACTACTCCATTTTTCCTCAGCATGTTTTGATAAATCTCCCCCTTATATCCTACCTATAACTTTCCGATTTTTCCATACATGGGGTTGTATAGGATTTTTTTTTTTACTTCTGTATCTCCCAAGCAACACTTTATCTTGGCCAGCCCTGATGGATCTGGAGCAGGGAATACAGACTGCCCGAGTTCCCTCCCACGGCACAGGGAGGATAAGGTAGTGTAGCGTCAGTGTGAGGTGCCGGTGTGCAGTTCTGCACCTCACACCGGAGAGAGCACAAGTTGAAAGCCAACCCCATATTTTAGGCCACGCCAACCGAAATTATCGGCAGGAAACCCCCGTATTTCGGTGCATCCCATAATATTATATATATATATATATATACATACATACACACACACACACACACACACTTTTGAATCCCCCATGTGCCGCCTGCATTGTATTGGTAACCAGCTGTCCTTGGTTAAGAACCACCAAGGTGGTCACATGGTCTCCACTGCACATGCAAGCAAGAAAACAACACAGCCATCATGAAGTGATCAGATCTATGGGGGAGAAGTACTCCTTTACATATATGTATGTATTACACATCTGATTGGACCAACTATGCTTCATGAAACAACCCCTTTAACCCCTTAAGGACTCAGCCCATTTTGGCCTTTACCCCTTAAGGACGCAGCTCATTTTCATCTTAAGGACTGAGCCATTTTTTGTAATTCTGATCACTGTCACTTTAACCATTAATAACTCTAAGATGCTTTTACCGATTATTCTGATTCTGAGATTGTTTTCTCGTGACATATTCTACTTTATGTTAGTGGTAAATTTTCGTTGTTACTTGCATCGATATTCCAAATAAATTTTATATTGATTCACATCATAAAATGGACATATTTGAACTTTTTGAAAAAATTAGAGGGCTTCAAAGTATAGCAGCAATTTTCAAAATTTTTATGAAAATTGCAAAATCTGAGGGGACAGATGTTACAGGTTCGGCCGTTGGGACCTGTCAATCTTACACCAGTGTCAATACATCCACATGCTCACATCCAAACAGGCCTATGGTCTGCTGTGTGTCCGGGCGGCGGACCCTGAAGCGACCTGTACTCTCTGGATCTCGCCCTAAGGTTCAGGTAGGGTAAGAGCCGAGGTGCAAAAGTTCCCTAGGGTGCCGGAACTCACTTGGGAGTAGAGACCCCACTTGACTGATGGCACATAGCACACACTTTATCTCTCACTCTTCTGAGCACTCACCTCTAGCAGCAGAGGAGTTTTCACACTGTACACATCCACTTATTTATTCTTTATGTTTCTTCACTATGCTCACTAGGATTTGGTTAGGGTGCGGTTGCCCTTCTGGGTGTCCCTCCTGCAGGTCTAGGGGAGCAGTGTGTGGCCATTATGTTCCTCACCTCCCTGCCATGCCCTGTGGCATTCCTGCTTCGGCAGGAATGCCAAACTGGTTTTACTGGTTCCTAGGTGGCAACTTGGTTAAAGTCTAGTTATTCACCAGGAACACCCTTCTGTCCCTGAGTAACTTTGGAAAAAGGGGACATTGTACCTGGAACCTTGCAGGTGCCTTCTGGCCTGGAGGCAAAGGGTTTGTTTGGTGGGGGGCCTCTCTCCTTTCAGAGACAGGCTTGCGATGGACTGCATCCTCGTGCACTTTTTTTTATGTGAACACTTGCACTTTTTACTTGCACTTTAGTGACTCGAGAGTACGCACCTCGGCTCTTCGATAAAAATAAAAATGGGTCCAGCATTTCTATAAACAACTATTTACATGTATATCGGGAATGGGTAATTTATTGGTATCTTTCCCAAGTAAATATTCTGCAACGCCTATTATTCACTAGTAACATTAAGAAAATCACAAGAGAAACTATAATGAAGAACTAAAACGTAAATCCCATCCATACAGTTACTCGCAATTCTCCTAATGCTGAAACTGTAGAATTAAGCACATATGGAACCTCGAGTAGACGACATCTGGATCCTGTAATCACATCAAGTGGCAATTGTTTCATTGTACCCTATCACCAGATTCTAGAAGAAACCTGGGAACATATTCAGAACAACTATACAGACGAATCAATGTAACAAGTTCTGGAAACAATGAGAGCGCTATAAATAAAAATTAAAAAGAAAAATGGAAAGATGCAACAGTTGTGAAGACGGTGTAGGTTTCAGTTGTGTCAGAAGTAGAAAGGGCAGGGGCGAAACAAATCTCCACCAATAGAAAGATCTTTGTGATAATCTATCATACATGCTTGGCATGCCCTGTGTAACAGAGAAAGGTTGCTGGGCTTAGCCAAAAGGTTCTGCCTTGTTATCTAGACCAGCTGCTGTGAGAGAACGGGGAAAAAAATAACACTGACCAAAAGTATGTTAAAAAACTCAAAGATCGAGCCATTGCATACATAAAAAAAATACAAAACACAGATTTACATCTTTGCTTGGCACCAAAGTGCTAACCACTAACTCAATTGGACACCCAAGTAACTCAGGCATCTTCCTCAAGTGCTTACCCGTGTACTTTTGCACATTAGATACAGTCAAGTAACAAATGCTGTCATGGTACGGCCAAACAATAAACTAAGCACGTCAGCATGGGAAAGAATTTAAATTGCTCTTTCAGGAATACCACAAGTCCAATTTGTGGGGATTAGCTACCTTTTCTTAACTGATCAAGAGTGAACATAGGTGAGTACAATATCACCATCTAAATGAGGCTGCAGCATTTATTTTTACATTTTTTTTAAAGTACCACCATAGCAGGAACATTTTAATTTATCTATTTTCTCTGCCTATATAATGCTAACCTACCCCCAACTGTTTCATCCAAGGAGATTCCGTAGTGTGAACCTAGCCTAAGTCTTGTCTTATAATTTAACAGAATTCCGCAGGGGAATCCTATTGAAGTCAATGGGGCTTACATTTCTGCGGATAGTGTGGAATGCAGGAAAAAATGCTGAATTCTCCAAAATGTGAACATACCCTTACTGTGAATAAGATCACATCCTTACCTATCAAATCTATCCTGGAAGCTCTGACCCCTCCCAGCTCCACCCTTCTTATTCATCTGTATGTGAATCTATGCATATAATGCTTCCCACCCTAGGGGACCAGGAAAGCAGTGATAGTAGAAGAGTTCTTACAATGATCAGCTGCAGAGTTATACACCTCCCCTGATCACACTGCCTGTTTATCTGCTGTGTGCAGATTCTATAGTGCTTCATGTGTGATGGAGTCTGACACTGCTCTCCTGTGTGACAGTACAGTGTGAATTAGCAGATAAAAGTTCTACATCACTGATCTATCACTTGCTGCACTTAGATAGGACTCAGAGCATGTACAGTGATTAGACTATCCCCTTTTCTGGGAAAATGTAAGAAGCCTTAGAAAACTATGTTAGCGGTAAAATAGGAAACCAAAAGTGGTGAAAACCCATGCATGCCACATCCACTATATAGATATACACAAGGCCTCTACTTTATTATTTAATAAATTAATAGCCTATGCTGCACTATATAAGCAAAAATTAAGTACATATATTTTTTTTCTGCACTGTATCTTTAAGGTGCCAGTGTATAATCCCGCCAATCACCTGATAATCACTCCCACTAATTAAGTTCACGCTCATCGGACAGATTACCTGAAATAACAGACAAACTATAAACTCTCAGGAACAGAAGAGCATATCAAGAAACTGTAAAAAAGGTGTTTGATCTGCGCACTAAGCTATTCAATGACCGCAAAATCTCAATTTTGGGGGGTTGGCCCTAGTTCCTCCTTAAAGGGGTACTCCGGTGAAAACCTTTTTTCTTTTAAATCAACTGGTGGCAGAAAGCTAAACATATTTGTAAATTACTTCAATTAAAAAATCGGAATCCTTCTAGTACTTATTAGCTGCTGAATGCTACAGAGGAAATTCCTTTCTTTTTTGAACACTGATGACATCACGAGCACAGTGCTCTCTGCTGACATCTCTGTCCATTTTAGCAACCGTGCATAGCAGATGTATGCTAAGGGCAGCATGGTGGCTCAGTGGTTAGCACTGCTGCCTTGCAGTGCTGGGGACTTGGGTTCAAATCCCACTAAGGACGACAAATAAAGCGTTATTATTATTATAATAACGTCAGCAGAGAGAACTGTGCTCGTGATGTCATCAGAGAGCATTCCAAAAAGAAAATAATTTCCTCTGTAGTATTCAGCAGCTAATAAGTACAGGAAGGATTAAGTAGTAGATGAAGTAATTTACAAATATGTTTTTTCTTTTAAATCAACTGGTGCCAGAGAGTTAAAGGTTTTCACCGGAGTACCCCTTTAATATTACCAGTCTATACTTCCTGAACATCCACCATCCCACTAAAGGGTCTATAGAGCCTCAGCAAGCCCCATTCTTCTTTACCCTTGCACAATTACATGCAGATGGTTGTGTCTGGTAGCTACAAAAAGATGTGCGTGAATCCCTGTAAAAAAAAAAAAACTCTAGATTACAGTCCCTGTTGGGGACAGTTAAAAATGACAAACAAAATATGGAATAACGGAACAACAACTACCGGATCTGCTGCATATTTTGTGAAGCTGATTCTGCTACCCATTAACTTCAATGGGTAACAATCAGCTGCTGAATATATGCAGTAAAAATATGAAGCTGATCCAGTACATGTTAACATTCCCTATAACTAACATCTTAAATTATATTTAAGCAACTAAAATACCAACAGTTCAACAAGAATGTAGAAGGCAGTTTCTGGCAACGAGAAGATTTTTCTTTTAAAATTAGAAAGAAAAAAAAAAGGGGGGGGGGGGTTGTTATATAAACCCATGACAACTAATGAAAAAAAAAATGGTAGACAGCTGCAAGAACCAAGACTGGCACCAGAATATAAAGCGGAATAGGATAGCTACATCCATTACTGAACAAGCCAGAAATCTGCTGGCAAATTATGAAACAACAGTTATGTATGTAAGGCCATATAGTATACACCAGTTTGCTGGGCACAGCTGTATTACCATACAGTCTCTGACATATTGGTTACCAAAATAATGTAAACACGAATAGTCACGGTCAGAGATGAAAAAGAAGAAGTTGGAGGCACAGTGGTGTTGATTTATACTACTGCATTAAAGACCACCCCTTACTAAAACTACACAGGATTTAATAAAACAACATTCACTCATATAGAAACATGTATGAAAACTGCAGACCTATGTATGACACACAGTTAGCTTGGTATATTACACAACACATCTACAAAAAAAATAATCTAACCGAAGAATTTATTTTAAGGTCAACGCAATTCTACAAATTAAATTACACTGCCAATACAATAGGCATGGGGTGATTCATTTAAGACGCTTGTGCAGTTAAAATAAAAAAATAAATAGACAGACAACAGAAGTTGCTGATATTGTAATAAATGTTGATTGAGTCAACTAATTAACTCAGAGAAGGGGCAGAAAAACAAAAACTAATTGGAGCCCTTTCACACTATTACGAGGCTCCTTAACAGTGAAAACAAAAGTTCAGATGCATGAAATCTCTTAATTGTTTAATGATCTAAAAGTATCTATCGCCACCTAGTGAAACATCTGCTGCGTGAACCTTCCAGCCTGTTCGGTACATACGCTGGCTGAACAGACATGGTGAAGGCAGACAAATCATTTTCACATATTACCCTGCATGAGCACAAGCAGAAATTGTGTCACCACTAATGTAAGTATTAACCTGTCCTTTAAATTGTAAAACATTTTATCCTTGTATACACTGAGAACAGACTATAACAGAGGTCATTTTTAATTTTCTTTTTAAACAATTAAGAACCAACATAATATTAGGAGAAAAGCTATAGACTGTGTGAAATCCGCCACAATGCCATAGAAGTTAAACAAATTGAGGGCACTGTGCTCACGGGCACAGTATATGGCATTTGAAAAAGGCAAAATATTATTAGAACTCATACTAGAGAGATCATACAATGCTCTTCTGATCCCTTCTTGTTATGTCTGCAGCTATCTATCCTTTCTAATTCTATATTTTAGTGCATTATATAGAATACAATATATACAATACAATAAGCAAAAAAAAACATTGTTTCACAAAAACTTTATATTATCTCCATCAAGAAACGCGCAATAGATATCCATCTGCTAGACTTGTAAAGCACACAAAATATGTGAGGGACAGAAGTTAAGGACGGCAATATGGAAACTACAATGAAGCTTCTACAACCAATGTGCCGTGAATTTAATCAGCTATTGTAATTTGTTAGCACGATTACCATAAATCTAAAATATTGTCGGGGTAAAAACTTACCTCCCGCCCTTGATGGGTGACCAGTGCAGCCAGAGGCTTGGCATAAAATCTGCTGTATGAAAAGCCCAGACAGCCATACATGCTGTTGGCAGTGAGCTTCAGAGCTTTCTGTCTGATGTCATACTGAACATAAAATAGACATAAGAAAAAGAATAAGTGAAGAAAGCATAGTATAAATAAATAAAAAATTTAAAAAGTATATAACCCCCTTCAAGCAACAATGCATTAAAGCTTAGCAATGACCACTACCCCTACATCCCATCACATAAAAAAAAAAAAAATTCTGAGCCTGCCACAGCGTTTTCCTACAAAAATGTTGTATTGAACCCTTGTGACAATTTTTCTCTTTTAAGATTAAAGAATTAAAGAACTCAGAACTGCTTCTTTTAATAAAACATTGTAAAAGGCTATGCGATGATCTGGCTGCTTATGTTCTTTGTGCATATTATCATCATGTGTTTTTAGATGTGCACCTGTAAAGGCATATTGCGGTGACTGGTTTGGTGGTCATCTACAACACAAAAAAAAAAATGGCAGGGGCCAAGACAACGTAAGAATTTTTTTTTTTTTTTTTTAAACCTTATACACAAGTAGACACTCATCCCCCTTACAACCAACAGGCCTTCTGCCTATTATTACCTGCAGGTACACATCTGAATTGAGGTCAGGCTGCTTCATCAGTTGCTTGACATGACGTCTTCTCTCCACTAGTTTCCGGATCTCCCGAGGTAAGATTCCCATTTCTAGATCTGAACTAGGTAGCTCTGGAATCTCTTCTTGATCCTCACCCTGCAAAAACAGCACAGAAGAAAACCATTATGCAACACAATCCTTAATTCTGCTTCCATCCCGCTGCAAACACAGGAGAGCATCTCAAGCAGCAACATTTGCTAGTCTCTTGTAGCTATAATGTGTCCTAAACCTCTGTCCCCGCTCAAATGTGCTGATTATCTTACAAGACGCCAAGCAGCCAAAAAAGAAAAATCAGAATCAAACAGACTGCTTCCAGAAGCACTAGCAATTTTATTCATAAAAGGAAAACATGGCTTGTTATCAACTGGATAGCAGTACAATTAACCCATTGCTCATGGCAGGTTTGCAGAAAAAGGTTCTGTCACGTTATGCAGGAGCTAGTTAAGCTGTGTGCTGTGTTTCTAAGGTAGTGTTTCCCAACCAGGCTGCCTCCAGCTGTTGCAAAACTACAACTACCAGCATGCCTGGACAGCCGAAGGCTGTCCAGGCATGCTGGGAGTTGTAGTTTTGCAACAGCTGGAGGCAGCCTGGTTGGAAAACACTGTTATAAGGTAAGCATGACCTCTGAGGTGACAGCTCGTAATGACTGACCAATACTACCTTTTTAGTCAGAAACATTAACAAATGTTCAGTTTAAAGAAGATGATGGATTATATTTGTTCTATACAAGAAAATCATTATATATATATATATATATATATATATATACACACACACACACACACACACACATATATACACACACACACACACACATACATATATATATACACACACACACACACACACACACACACACATTGTAGGATAGAATTTATTTGCCAGAATGTCTATTTGTACCATGATCACCTGAAAAGTTATTATACTGTAGGTCACATAAGGTCTTTCTCCTAAAGAGAATAGTGTTTGTCACGTTTCCCTTTCTCAGGAGAGCAGACATTTCCATAAACGCAGTCTTTGCGCACAAATACTTGGACACAGGCACTTGTAGGCACGATTGTGCCTGTGATCACTATGACGCTCACCAACCTCTTTTGTATTCTGGGCAGCTGTTCGATGCACTGTGGTGAAACAGATGTTATACTCTTGTATAATGGAGGGGTACAAGCTGTTGAAATCCAGAAGTAAAATGAACTTGTCATAAAACCCTAAAGAGAAAAAGATATTACATAAGAATACTAGAAATTATTCTAATCACTGATGACAAATCTACATAGCTAGGGGCAGCCAAGTATAGCAACCAAAGCAACTAGTCCTTACATAATAGCAAAGAAAACAAAATCCGCTCTGGACCCTTATAACAGAGAAATGCCTGAAAATACTTACTGCTTTATACCATTAAAAGGGGTACTTTAGAAGTTCTTTTCTTTTTAAATTTCTTTTCTGTCTGACCACAGTGCTCTCTGCTGACACCTGTCTGTCTCAGGAACTGTCAAGAGCAGGAGAGGTTTGCTATGGGGATTTGCTGCTACTCTGGACAGTTCCAGACATGGACAGAGGTGTCAGCAGAGAGCAATGTGGTGAAACAGAAAATTTAGAAAGAAAAGAACTTCCTCTGGAGCATACAGCATCTGATAAGTACTGGAAGGGTTAAGATTTTTAAATAGACGTAATTTACAAAATCTGTTTAACTTTCTGGTACCAGATGATTTAAAAATATATATATATATGTTTTACTGGAGTACCCGTTTAAAGTTCAAGGGGTCCTGAGCATTAAAAATAAATGTGATCAAAAGATGGTAAACTGGAAATAAATAAGGAGATTTTTTAGACTTACCGTAAAATCTCTTTCTCTAAGGATCCATAAGGGGACACAGACTCTGGGTATATTCTGCTGTCTCTAGGAGGTTGACACTATGGTAACCAAAAAGTCGGCTCCTCCCAGCAGGATATACCCGCCTCCAGGCCACTGAGCAATTCAGTTTAGTCTCAGAGCAATAGGAGGAGACCGACAGGTCAAAGGAAAAAAACCACGAACTGTCCGAGAACCCGAAGAAATAATAACTGAACACTCCCTCGGACAGATAACCGAAAAGGAACCCCAGAAAAGGGCGGGAGCTGTGTCCCCCAATGGATCCTTCGAGAAAGAGATTTTACGGTAAGTCTAAAAAATTTCTCTTTCGGCTCCATTGGGGGACACAGACTCTGGGACGTAACAAAGCCGTCCCTTGGGTGGGCAGAGAATAAAAAAGGTCAGGCAGTCGGCTGTACCACCGCCGTCGCCAGCAACACCTTACGGCCCAGACTAGCATCAGCCGATGCGAAGGTATGAACCTGATAGAATTTTGAAAAAAAGTGTGTAAAGACGACCAAGTGGCCGCTTTACAGATCTGCGAGGCCGAGGCCTTGTTTCGGAGAGCCCAGGATGCTCCCACAGAGCGGGTGGAATGAGCCAAAACCCTGAAAGGTGGGGTGCTCCCCTTGCAGCGGTAAGCTTCCGAAATAGCACATCGGATCCACCGAGAAATGGTGGCCTTAGAAGCAGGCTGTCCCTTCCGACGGCCTTCTGTAAGAACGAAAAAAGAATCGCACTGACAAAAGGAAGAGGAGACGGAAAGATAAGTCCGAACCGCTCGAACCACATCCAATTTGTGAAGCATACGCTCCCTAGGATGAGAAGGAGCGGGACAAAAGGACGGAAGGATGATGTCCTCGTTGAGATGAAAGGCCGAAACGACTTTAGGCAAGAAAGACTGATCTGGTCGGAAAACAACCTTGTCCTGATGAATTATCAAAAAAGGGGAACGGCAGGAGAGAGCTGCCAGTTCAGAAACTCTCCTAATGGAGGTAATAGCTATAAGAAAAGCCACTTTCCAGGAAAGGAGGCGAAGGGGAACCTTCCTAAGGGGCTCAAAGGGTGCACCCTGGAGAGCGCCTAGAACTAAGTTCAAGTCCCAAGGGGGAGACGGGGACCAGTAAGGAGGGGCCGCATGTGCCACTCCTTGGAGGAAGGTCCGGACATGAGAATTGGAAGCCAGAGGATGCTGAAAAAGAATAGAAAGGGCCGAAACCTGACCCTTAAGGGAACTGAGAGCCAGCCCTAGTTCCAACCCCGACTGTAAAAGGAAAGGAGACATGGCACGGAAAAGGTAACTGGAGAAAAAGATTGAGCTTCGCACCAACAAAAGTAAGACCGCCAGGTACGGTGGTAAATTTTCGAAGAGGAGGGCTTGCAAGCCCTAAGCATGGTGCGAATTACCTGGGAAGAGAAGCCGCGGGCCCTTAGAACCATGGTCTCAACCACCACACCGTCAAATGCCAAATCCCGCAGCACTCCGCCGACAGGAAGTTGGACAGATGGGAGAGGAAGAATAGGAACCAAGACAAACTATCCTAGACTAGGAGGGCGAAGGACGACGGCTGCAAGAACACAAACAGGAACCGTACAAGGCCTGCAGAACTCCCTTTGGGAAAGAGAAGTGAAGTGTCTGAAAACAGGCAGCCCACCAAGCTACCCCGAGGACGGCAACTGAAGGGGTTAACAAGATGGCTGAACTCTCCATAGGAGGGATCGCCTAAGACCGTCAATACGGCAGCTAGAAAAGGAGAAATGACCGCATTAGCAAATGTAGGCAATAGTAGTAGGTAGCAAGACCACTAATACTCTTTCCATGAAAGGGAGCACGTAATGGAAAAATCAGCCAGAGCAGAAGGCTCACAAGCTCACCATTACGCCCTCTGTGGGACATGGAAAGAGAACCCTGGACTAGACAGAGCCAGAATCCATTAAACCTTGACATGAAGTCACCTTCACCCAGATACCCTGCAATCTGCAATTGACTGAAATGAACAAGTGAAATGGCTGTAGTGATCAGTCCACAAACCTGACCTTTCTAAAGAAGGGGGGAGTGCGCTGGCTGAGAGCGCTACAGCAGGTAGCCCATGAATTACTACCCCCTTGAAAGCCACGGAAACTCCACAGGAGGAAGGGGGAAAGATGGATGCCATAACTGTCCAAGTGTCCGGTGAATGCGCAGGGGCCTTTCTTACTATTAGCAGGGTACCAGAACCGCCGTTGTGAAAGAAACAATCATAGCATGGATTTCCAATTAATGCGAAGTACTAGAGCTGCCCGTTAAGGTGTTTACCCACGAGAGGGCTTGAACCAGGGATTCAATTTTGCCAAACCAGCAACTTTCCCGTGCTCTATGTAGGAGCCCTTCAGAGCCATAGCAGGTATCTCTGAAGAGCAACGTTACACCACCCATGGCATTGGTAAAGTGGTCACTGCTGCTGTAGAATGTACCAGCAGGAACACAGCCACTGGACACCCCCAACAGGAAGGGAGGAAGCTAAGCCGTAAGTTCCAGCAGACCACACGCTCCCCTGGACGATGCAGAGAGCCCAATGTACAAGCAGGGAGACCCCTTCGGCAACTCCCACGTGCAGTGGAGTACCAGAACTGCAGCTGCGAATGTGGCCGACATCGCTCTCTCCATGGGCATTGTGGAGCATCCATATTACAGCGGTCCACTCACACCTATAGTGGGGTACCAGAACTGTAGCCGCGGATACAGCAAACGTCACGCACTCCATGGGAGTCGTAGAGAGTCCATTGTACATCGGCCAACTCCCATTCACAGGGGAGTGCCGGAACTGCAGCTGCGGATGTGGTCGACATCGCCCTCTCCATGGGCATAGTAGAGGGTCCATAAGACATCGGTCCACTCACTCTTATAGTGGAGTACCGGAACTGTAGCCGCGGATGCTGTAAACATCACACGCTCCGTGGGAGGCGGAGAGGTTCCACTGTACATCGGACAAACTCTCACTCACCATGGAGTGCCGGAACTGCAGCTGCTGCAGACGATACGCTAACCATGGGGCGCCATAGAGAGTCCATCTGACACCGGACAAGCCCCATGGAAGCTGCAAAGAGTCCGCTGCACATGCCAGGGCACCCTTGTCAGCCACCTGGTACAGGTGGTGAGGTAACAGGACTTCAGCCGTGGCAGACTTGGTATGGGTGACCAGCGGTGAAAACAGACAGGGTGCCTCCAGGTCACCTGGTAAGCCCCAAGGGACTGTAGGGGTAGAGTGGCAAGCCACGCTGATGAGTGTCTCGAAGTCTGGACCTCTGCCAAAAAAAACTCTATACCCCAGTAAAATGACCAACAGGTCGCCACGGAAAACTGGCCAAGGCCCGAAACAGTTACTCGGAAAACAGGCTATGTGCCGCAAATAAGCGGACCAATGGAAAAGCACAGCAATGTTTTTAAGTGGACAGACAACCCACTGACAGAGGTCACTGAAGCAGAGTGTCGAGATGAATTGGTGCACTGAACCTGCAGATACTGCTATATCAGGGTGACTGAAGAAAGTTCTGCAAGCGGCCCCGTTCTCAAATATCCCTTTAACACATGGTCCCCAGATAGGGGACATATCAGAAAAATGGCACATGTAACCGAAGAAATTCCCATCACGGGTCAATGCCCAAGGTGCCAGAAGTAAGCTTCCAAATCGGCCCCAGGTCTCAAAAATCCATTTAATATATGGTCCCCAGGTAGGGAGCATATCAGAAATGGGCACATAAGAAATCAAACTGATCAGAACAGATACAACACTTAATTGTACCCAAAAAAATAAATAAATAGATGCGATAGGAATGCTCTCAAGGCCAGGGAAAGCATACTAGGAAGCAGGGGATCTGAGGGAAATACTCCAGACTACTAAATTGACAGGAGCCTGATAAATGGCCAAACCAAAACTGGGGCAAAAACAGGGGGTCGGCCGCGACCATGCAGGGGGCTGAAAATGAAAGTAAAACTGCTGCCCAAAGATTACCCCAGCTGGTTAAGCTGAGGTAAGGCAGGAGCAGAAGTGCATGGAGCCTGCCGTGTGCAGGTTCCTCAGGAAACTGTGCTGGACTGTATACAATGGAGGAGAAACCTACTCCCGGCAGGCACCCAGGTAGGGGCAGCCATACGAGGAAGGGAGAGTCCCATAGAAAGAACCCATAGGCCATGAGGTGCCCGGACCACCACCGCCATAATGGCGTCTAGAAGTAGCTATACCCCAGTAAGGGCTCAAACCTCAAAAAGGGAGACCCTAGGGAGATAAATGCAGGGGGCGGGAGAATGTATATACTCATCCAGGGCGGCTTCAGCCAGCTTATGGCCACGCTGCATCGCGCGAGGCGGGCAGGGGCAAGTGGGGAACCAGAATCCAGGGTACTCGGCCAGGCACTGGTGATAAGGGGTTAACGGCCCATACTCTAGGCACTGTGCCCCTTTGCCGCATGTGGGAGATCAGGTAGCGCCATGCTCCTTTCGCCCAACCTAGAAAAAAAACAAGAAAAAAAGAACCTAACTAGACATATTGAACTAGAAAATAATAAAAGAAAAGACCAGGTCTGGAGAGAACTCCAGACCTGTGTCTGCCTCCTACTGATACTAAGCTAAAACAGATTAGGTCTGCGTCTGTGGGTGGGTATATTCTGCTAGGAGGAGCAAACTTCTTTTTTGCCCAGTGTCAGCCTCCTAGTGGTAGCAGCATAATACCCATGGTCTCCTGTGTCCCCCAATGCAGCGACCAAGAATCACAATATATTGGCTGTGTCCACCAGGCCAAAAAAGACTGTCCTTAATGGGTTAAAATAAGGCCTTCATTAAAATTACGACTATTAATAATTTTGTGCTAGATTGCATCCAATCAAATATTGAAGAGCATTTGGCTCTCTCAAATTTATTATTTAACCCCTTAAAGGGGTGCTCCGCCCCTAGACTTCTTATCCCCTATCTGATAAGACGTCAGAACGCCAGGGTCCCACTGCTGGGGACCCCGGGGATCGCTGCTGCGGCACCCCGCTATCATTACCGCGCAGAGCGAGATCACTCTGCACGTAATGACGAGCAATACAGGGGCCGGAGCATCATTACGTCATGGCTCCGCCCCTCGTGACGTCTCGGCCCGCCCCGTCAATACAAGTCTATGGGAAAGGGGCGTGGCGGTTGTCACGCCCCCTGCCATAGACTTGCATTAAGGGGACGGGCCGTGATATCATGAGGGGCGGAGCCATGACGTCATGCTGCTCCGGCCCCTGTATCGCCCGTCATTACGCACAGAGCGAACTCGCTCTGTGCAGTAATGATGGGGGGGGGGCCGCAGCTGCGATCCCCGGGGTCCCCAGCAGCGGGACCGCGGCGATGTAACATCTTATCCCCTATCCTTTGGATAGGGGATAAGATGCCAGGGGCGGAGTACCCCTTTAAGGACCACAAGTTTTCCGTTTTTGCACTTTAGTTTTTTCCTCCTATCTTTATTCTGTAGGTCATAACTTCATGCAGGAAAATGTATACGTTTAAAATTGTCATCTTCTGACCCCTATAAAACTTTTTTATTTTACCGCGTATGGAGCAGTATGAGGGTACATTTTTTTGCACCGTGATCTAAAGTTTTTCACGGTACCATTTTTGTATTGACAGACTTTTTGATTGCTTTTTATTCATTCTTTCATGATATAAAAAGTGACCAAAAATACTTTATTTTGGACTTTGGAATTTTTTTGTGCGTTCGCCATTGACCATGCGGTTTAATTAATGATATATTTTTATAGTTTGGACATTTATGCACGCGGCGATACCACATATGATTATATTTATTTTTACTTTTTTTTATATGGGAAAAGGGGGGTGATTTGGACTTTTATTAGGGAAAGGGTTAAATCACATTTATTAACTTTTTTAAAAAAAAAAAATTTTTTTCCAGTGTTATAGTTCCCATTAGGGATCGACCAATATTGGTTTTTAGGGCCGATACCGATAATCGGTGGAGGTTAGGGCCGATAGCCGATAACTTATACCGATATTCCGGTATAAGTTATCGGTTATTTATCCCCCCGCGACACCGCTGCAGATCATTGATTTAAAGCGGGCACTTTAAATCAATGCACTGCAGTAGCTTTTGCGGTGCCATAGACCGCCGCCACCACCTGCTACTCTCCCCCTGCCTGTCCGGGGTTCCTGAGTTCTATCACCGACCACCCACCCACCCCCCCCCCCCCACCGCCGCACCACTCTGCGCCCCCTTCCGCCGCGCCGCGTAGCACCCCCCAGGCCCCATTGCCTCCCCCATCCCCGGTTTTATAATTACCTGGGCCCGGGGTCCACTCTACATCTGGCTCCGGTGGCGTGACCCCGCGTTATATCACGGGAGCCGGCCAAGGACATAGATATACATCCTTGGTTGTTAAGTGGTTAAAGGAGTATTCCCATTGCTAGCATATTCAATCACTTTATGATCAGTAAGGGTCTAACCTCTCGGACACCCACTGATCGTGAGAATAAAGGGGACACATCTGTACTGTAGCACTGTGCTCCAGTCAATGTTTTTCTCCAGCACACTGGTGCCCCTACCTGTCAAGTGCAGTCAGCCCAAATGAATAAGGCCACTATGAAGTTCCTGCACAGCCAGGAGCAGCTGTGCAAGGGAAACACAATGAGGGGGACTACCTTAATAGGTTGGCAGTCCAAGAGATCAGGCTGCGACCTATCAAAGTGATGGCATGTCCTAATCTTTACACATTATTTACATAAAATATAGTCGGTAGCATTGATATACACTGCTGCAAGCTTATCACTTTAAAAGGAGAAAAAAAAAAAATAAATCTCACCAACTTTGGGGTCCAGGACTAACCCCCCAGCATATGCAGCTTTCCGGCGACCTTTTTTGTTTTTATTTTGATCTATATCCACGTCATCATCGTCAACCTATAAAAAATATTTACGTTAGTCTCATGCAAAGTACTAAAGATAAATCTTTACTACATGATCACTGACAGATATGATCTGAAGCTATTTAAAAAATAAATACCGTAGATCAGTTTAAACGGGTATTCTAGATTATTTTTTTTCAGTCTTTAAGCCCAAGATACAAAAATCCATACCGGTATACCACCCAGCACTACGGTGGGGGGGTGCGACGTGGTGGGTCGGGGGGGGGGGTGGGAGATGCCGTCGCGGTGCGGTGGGTCGGGTGGGGGCGGTCGCGGTGCGGTGGGGGCAGTTTGGGGGGGGGGGGTGCATTATCGGCTTAATGGCAAGGTAATTGCCGATACCGATAATGGCCAAAATCGTGATTGTCGGCCGATAATATCGGCCATACCGATAATCGGTCGATCCCTAGTATATACTCGAGTATAAGCAGAGTTTTTGCGCACGATTTTTCGTGCTGAAAACACCCCCCTCAGCTTATACTCGAGTGAACTCTCCGCCCTCAGTGGTCTTCAACCTGTGGACCTCCAGATGTTTCAAATCTACAACTCCCAGCAAGCCCGGGCAGCGACCTCCCCACCGGACAGTCCTGCAGCACCGGACCAGCGCACCCTAACGTCCCGCCGAGCGGAGGAGAGTACAAAACTAAAGGGGGCAGGCTGATGTCAAAGGCCGCAGTGGTCTTCAACCTGCGGACCTCCAGAGGTTTCAAAACTACCAGTCCCAGCAAATGGCTGCCCGGGCTTGCTGGGAGTTGTAGTTTTGAAACCTCTGGAGGTCCGCAGGTTGAAGACCACTGTATCAGACACTGACAAGCAGTGATGATGAAGGGGGGAGGGGGGGGGGCTGATGACATGTGGTGATGATGACAAGGGGATGATGAAGGGGGGGGTGTGGGATAATGACAAAGGGATTATGACAGGGGGATGATGAAGGGGGGGCATGGGATAATGACAAGGGGATTATGACAGGGGGATGATGAAGGGGGGGCATGGGATAATGACAAGGGGATTATGACAGGGGGATGATGAAGGGGGGGCATGGGATAATGACAAGGGGATTATGACAGGGGGATGATGAAGGGGGGGCATGGGATAATGACAAGGGGATTATGACAGGGGGATGATGAAGGGGGGGCATGGGATAATGACAAGGGGATTATGACAGGGGGATGATGAAGGGGGGGCATGGGATAATGACAAGGGGATTATGACAGGGGGATGATGAAGGGGGGGCATGGGATAATGACAAGGGGATTATGACAGGGGGATGATGAAGGGGGGGCATGGGATAATGACAAGGAGATGATGAAGGAGGGTGGGGATGATGAAAAAGGGATGATGAAGGGGGGTGTGGGATGATGACAAAGGGATGATGAAGGGGGGAGGGGATGATGACGAGGGGATGATGACGAGGGGATGATGACGAGGGGATGATGACGAGGGGATGATGACGAGGGGATGATGACGAGGGGGTGTGGGATGATGAAGGGGGGCTGTGGGATGATGAAGGGGGGCTGTGGGGTGATGAAGGGGGGGTGTGGGATGATGACAAGGGGGGTGTGGGATGATGACAAGCGGATGATGAAGGGGGGGTGTGGGATGATGACAAGGGGATGATGAAGGGGGGTGTGGGATGATGACAAGGGGATGATGAAGGGGGGGTGTGGGATGATGACAAGGGGATGATGAAGGGGGGTGTGGGATGATGACAAGGGGATGATGAAGGGGGGGGGGTGTGGGATGATGACAAGGGGATGATGACAGGCGGTGATGATGATGAGGGTGTTAATGACGGGGGTCTGGATGATGACAGGGGGGATGATGTATTTCCCACCCTAGGCTTATACTGGGATTTTGGGGTGAAATTAGGGGCCTCGGATTATATTCTGGTCGGTTTATACGCGAGTATATACGGTACTGCAGTGGGTCCATTCACTTTATTGGCTATGTTTGGGCCACTTACCGAACGTATTTGTTTTATTAGCAGGATTCAAAAAAGCAGAATGCTAATACTAATGTATATCTACATATAATAGGTAGGGGATAATACATCACATAAGGTGACACTCAATGTGCGAGTCTAGAATTTGTTTTTTATCGTTCAAGTATCAAAGTCAGAGCAGAAGGTTTGACTGCCTAAAGTTGGGAATTTTTTCAGTGAACATCTCACCTGTAAGGGCTTATTCACACTACTGAATCTGTGCCCAGAGAAATTCGGGATGGAGATTTCTTGGGCAGCAGGTGATGACAGAAAAAACTGCCACTAGGACCACTCGGAAATGTGCCTTAAGAGACTGCAATGCATTTCCGAGCAGATTGCGCCTAACAAATTATTTGCACCAAAAGGAAGTAGACCTTCCAGACAGAATGGCAGATTCTTGAGGATGCTAGCTACTAGGCCTTGGTCATGGTCTCAATGACCACATCGAGAAATCCCCAGTATTTAGTACCCAGGTCTCAACATCCACAACACTAAACAAAGAGATTGGTAATTGGGGTGGCAGAGAGTGTCCCTGGGAGAGGACATCAGGAAGCAGCCATGGAACATTGGGGGACTAGGTTGCCCAGTTGTGCGTACCAGGAGTAGAGACTCCTGGGCCAGGAGCCACCAGGATCACCGGAAGTCCTTCTTCCTTGATTTTCTTCAACACCAGCAACAAGAGAAGCGAAAGCAGAAGATATTGAAGGGGGAATTGCTGCCATAGAATCATCAGCAAGCAAAAGAAAAAAGAAAAGGCCCAAGGAGGCGCTTAATGCATTACCCTAAAAATTATTTCAAAAACCCACGTAAAGTGGGGACAAGTAAGGGGTCTAATGAATGGCCGCTCACCTGGAGCGTATATTAATACGCATATAACCTCAGTCTGAGGAAATAATAGAGGAATCCGTGCAAGCCAACAGGTCTTCAGGATGGATCCAAAGATTTGTGATCTGTCAATCTGAAGAAGGGGTATGCTAACCCCGAAACGTGTTGTTGTATACTAATAAAGCTTGAATTCTTATCCACCTCCATGACCTGGTTGTGAGATCTCCTTGGATCCCCGAGCACCAGATGAAAGGTCATTTTTTCCATTACTAAGTTCATAGAATCATCAGGGCATCCGAAGCTAAAGCTCGGGACACTATTAGGTCAACGTACGAGGCGCATACCTATGGGAGATCTGGGAGAGGAAATTAGGGAGCAGAGGGACTCTCTGGGGTTGGTGCGCATGCAGCACACCAACTCCAGTCTGCAACCGAGTTTTTCACCTCAGGGGCATGCACCGCTGACAAGGTTGAGACCCACTGTTTTGCCAAGGTCAGGAGGAGGGTTATGATAGACATGGCGGACATGCTGAGGGTCCCACTCTGGTGTTTTATGTACATCACGGCCAAGATATAAATCCTCTCTAAAATAAAGGGAAAGCCTCAGAGGTCTAAATGCCAACGTAAGAGAAAAAGGTGGATTGACCGATGTTCCAGGACATAGCCAACTCAGGAGTCATCCAATCCTGCCGGACTTCTCCCTAGTCAAGGAAACTGGCGTCCATGGTTACTACCTGCCAGTAAAAAGAAGAAGCTGGGCTGCTGCCAAAGCAGGAGGAGGGCAGTAAATTTTAAAGAAATTTGGCAGCAGAGAAAAGAAATGGTCGCAGGAGGGAGGGAAAGGTACAGGAAGAGGATTGGAATGGAGCTTGGCTTCACATGCAGGTTGGGTGCATGGGCAACCAGTTCATAGATGACATATATTTCTGCACTTAAACAATTTTACTTAAGTTCACCAGGCCTCAACAAGCTAAGGTCCTCAAACTGGAAATATTCACAACAAAGGATACTAAATGGCACAGGAATCACGCTTTTACACTATGTGCACACAGTTTTTTGGTTCATATAGTTTTTTTTTTTATTTTGTCTTTAGAGGTTCCTCTTGCCCTGTCCCTCTTCTGATGTCCTCCATTCTTAATCTCTAATGTCTCCCTTTTTCTCTCACTTTTCATTTTAGTTTGTTGGGTTTCCCTAGTTTTGCGCTATTGCCACTCAAGTTATTTGCCCATGGGTGGACCTACTCAATAGAGGTTTCCTTAGACCAGGACTCAACAAATCCCAAGCACCAAGATGACTAATTTCATTCTGGTTCCAAGGTTCAGGTCAGCCCTGTGATTTGTGTGCACAGGCAGTTAAATGCAAATATACTGAAGCGAGTGGCATGCCCAACAGCCAGGAGGACAGCATGCAATCCTGAAGCTTTCAACATGGAAAATTACACCTGTCCACTCTTTCTCCCTCTTGAGTCTGAGGTTCAGCCCAACAGCACATTATCATGTGTAAAGGACGAAACTGGTCGTAGTCTCTTCACAGAATCAAGGAACGGAGTGAGCGGCAGAGTAGAGAAGCAAGGGCTGAATGATGTGGAGAGAGCTGCCGTTTCTATGGGCAGGTGAGCTGTGCGTGTCTGATACCAGAATCTTTCTAGTTGCTGAGATGACTAGCCTGAGCTTTCTGAATTGCAGCATACTGCTGCAGAGTGATCCCTTTCCCAACCTATGGCGTACACTTACTTAATGGGTTGAATGAGGCAGTATGACCAGGAGCCGGGTCTGTGTGTCATACCCGACAGGTACTGGCTGTTACCTGCCGCTGATACCTGCCAGTATGACGGACATCAGAGATCACTCTGATGTCCATAATTTAATGGTGCAGCAATAAACAGTCATGGCACACAAATCTGGTGGTCCAGTGGTCATATCGCTCAGTGTAGGCCGTGAGTTGGCAATTGATACAGTCTGCCTTTGGCAGCCTGTAGCAATAGAGTGCAGATCTCATAGAAGCAAAAACATTACATTAATCTGCATTACATTAATCTGCATACATTAATCTACAGGGTGGGCCATTTATATGGATACACCTTAATAAAATGGGAATGGTTGGTGATATTAACTTCCTGTTTGTGGCACATTAGTATATGTGAGGGGGGGGGAACTTTTCAAGATGGGTTGTGACCATTTTGAAGTCAGCCATTTTAAATCCAACTTTTGTTTTTTCAATAGGAAGAGGGTCATGTGACACATCAAACTTATTGGGAATTTCACAAGAAAAACAATGACGTGCTTGGTTTTAACGTAACTTTATTCTTTCATGAGTTATTTACAAGTTTCTGACCACTTATAAAATGTGTTCAATCTGCTGCCCATTGTGTTGGATTGCCAATGCAACCCTCTTCTCCCACTCTTCACACACTGATAGCAACACCGCAGGAGAAATGCTAGCACAGGCCTCCGGTATCCGTAGTTTCAGGTGCTGCAGAATGGGCAAAACAAAAATTGGAACAGGACCCTCAGTTTACGCAGAAGATTTTGTTTAGTGATTAGGCAAACTTTTGTGTGAATGGTCAAGTTAACAAACAAAACCACCGCTATTGGTCTGACACTAACCCACATTGGATAGATCCCTCCAAGACTGTTGGAACACAAAAATTGATGGTAAGGTGTGGTATATGTAGTACAAAGATAGTGGGGCCATTCTTCATCAATGGAAACCTCAAGGCCACTGGATATGCGAAATTGCTACATGATGATGTGTTTACCTCTTTATGCACTGAAGCTGGCACGTTCCCTGAGTTTTTCCAGCAAGATAGTGCACCACCACAATATGGGTGGCAGGTCCAAGCATTATTAGATGAACAGTTTCCTGGAAAGTGGATTGGTGGTCGTGGGCCAGTTGAATCGCCTCCAAGGTCTCCCGATCTGACTCCCTTAGACTTATCTTTGGGGTCATCTGAAGGCAATTGCCTATGCTGTGAAGATATGAGATGTGCAGCACCTGAAACTACGGATACCGGAAGCCTGTGCTAACATTTCTCCTGCGGTGTTGCTATCAGTGTGTGAAGAGTGGGAGAAGAGGGTTGTATTGACAATCAAAAACAATGGGCAGCAAATTGAACACATTTTATAAGTGGTCAGAAACTTGTAAATAACTCATGAAAGAATAAAGTTACATTAAAACAAAGCACAACATTGTTTTTCTTGTGAAATTCCCAATAATTTTGATGTGTCACATAACCCTCTTCCTTTTGAAAAAACAAAAGTTGGATTCAAAATGGCTGACTTCAAAATGGTCACCAAGGTCACCACCCATCTTGAAAAGTTTCCCCCCCCCTCACATATACTAATGTGCCACAAACAGGAAGTTAATATCACCAACCATTCCCATTTTATTAAGGTGTATCCATATAAATGGCCCACCCTGTACAATGTGAACAAAGACAAAACTCAGTACAAAAAGAAGAAAGAGTAATAGAGGGGCACAAGGGTGACTAGTGGACAGTCAGTCACTTCCAAAGCCCACTCACTATTCCTGCTGTTGTACCACCAGATTTCTTCTTGAAATAAAAAGAAGAACATGAAGCACTACTGACATGGGAAGTGCGTAAAACTTTGCATGAACTTTCAACAATTACATTTATCTACATAAGCAGTTGAACATTTGCTTTCAAAAGGCCTCCAGGTGGGCCAACAAAACATGTTTACTGGCTACTCTGATGTCACTCTTTATAATATAGTCTAAATATCATTGTAACTTTACTGAACATTTACTGAAGCTAATGTGAACTATTTACAGTATTACAGTTATAAAAATTTATAGCGATTTAAAAAAAATTTTTTTTTATCTTAGCTGAAGATAACATAAGATACGGTACCATATCATAATATATCAGTATTCAGCACTCAACAAGATACTTACCACAACCTGCTGAGTTTTCTTAAAAACCTGCTTGTCAGGTACTAAAAAGTCATTTTCATAGAACGCATGAAGCAGAAGGTATTCATTTCGTTCAGAGCGTCCACCCATCAGTGTCCTTGACTTTAATCAAATAAAAAATATATATCAATGCATAAAAAAGCTATATACATATTTGTATGTATTTACACATACACACATTGAGATATAGATAGATATATATATATATATATAATCTTCAACTTAGAGGAAATAAATATGGCAAATAAAAGAGGAAATAAATTAATATGGCAAAAAAAAAAAAAAAGAGTTTAAGAAAACAACTACTAAAATGGGACACTAACTGTCTAGCTATGAGAGTGCCCCAAACAGAGAAGAAAGTGGCTACAGGTACCCTAATGAAGATGTTCTATAAAACCTGTACAGCACAGAAGGTTGTTTCACAAAGAAAATGCCAGAGTCAAACATTCTACCTTCAAAATATAGAAAGACATTTACTTGTTACAGAGAACAAGTTTTTGGAATGAAATGGCACACAAAATGACACTTTCCTTTTAAACCAGCTCAACATGATTTTGGAGAGATGAATACACTGACAAGACACATCATCTCTGTCAACGGAGTCAGTTTGTTACAGTCGCTTGATTCAGTAAGAGCGACATGCTATGAAACTAGATCATTTCTAGTCATTAGAAATTTCAAGCTGAATTTGATGTACTCACTGGATGGAAAGGGGAAAGGAGGGAAAAAACATAAAAGATCTCAGAATGAAAGGCTAGACAGACTTCAAACTATTTTGTGAAGGCACAACATGGAATGGGATACTGGATGGTTGGGAAGATTATATGACAAGTAGGAGTTACAGTCAATTAAAAATTAAAGAACACTTCATCCTTTCTTCTAAAGTTTTAGAACAGAAAATAAATATAAAGCACATCCACGGTTACTACAGCACACAACATGAATACACTTGCAGCAATTACCACATGATTTGAGATTTTATATTAGATTGGACCTATTTTTGTTTAATTTTCAGAAAAATAAGGAGAGCTTTGTGCAACCAATGCCAGCAGTGTTAAGATCATGGACTGCACAGAACACACGGACACAACAAATAATTATTAAATATTAAAGGGAATTTGTTATCACCACAGGTCATTTGGGAGGTCCCCAGTGGCTTCTGTCTGCTTCACCAGCATTGATTGCTAGATTACTCCCAATACACAGAGAGATTTTATCAATGAAGGCTGGTAGGGATGTGTGAAGCTGCAGTGACAACCCTGATGACCAGTGGTTTGGGAATCAAGGAACGGATCCTGTGGATAGGGGATAACTTTGCAATTTGGGAATACATCTTTTAAATGGGCACTGTCACCAACTTTATTTTTTGATATGTTGCAGTACTTATGTATTACAATATATCTCTAATAGCACTAACTTATAGTTTATCTGCGCAGGGTGCCTCCAGCTGTTTCACTACTACAACTCCCAGCATGCCCTGACAGCCAATATATGGCAGAGCAAGCTGGGAGTTGTAGTGGTGAAACAGCTGGAGGCACCCTGTGTACATAAACTTAGGGGCGGAAGTACCCCCCCCCCAGCAGGCATCAGTGACGTGGTGCCTGCTGGTGAAGTCTGCCCTGTAGTGAGCACACTACCAGGCAGACAAAAAGTTAATTTTAACATAGTAAAAATTAAAATTAAAAGCAGGGAGGGGGTTAGGGATAGATTGGCAATAGGCAGGGACAGAAAAAAAAAATAGGATGGTGGGAGCTACCCTTTAAATTATCAAGAGAATAAAACAAGGAGATAATTACCATGACATTTCCTGCTATGTTGGTGATCTGTAAGGCCAAGGGAAGAACATTCAACTCGCACATGATCTGCAATATGAACCTGGCATCTATGAGAGTGTTCTCCAGCATGTACAGAAGTTGAGAGGAATCACTGTAGGTACAACAGTACAGTAAGAAGGTTATTTAAATATTTCCATTAAAGCAGTTTAGCAGATCATAGCTACCAGATCCCTACACTCCCTTCTCTACATCTCTTTGGAGAGAAAAAAAAAGGGGGGGGGGGGCGGCAACCTGCTTGCTTGCTATGGGCAACCATCCTATTTGTTCCCTCCACTAGTTTCATAAAACTCCCACAGGCTGGGTTCCCATACAGGCTCTTTTTCTACTGTGTGTATTTTCAGTTCGCATGAATGCAAATATTTGTCAAGAAACTATTGTTGGGCACCCCGCTATCATTACAGCACAGAGAGAGTTCGCTCAGGTTCGATACAGGGGACGGAGCAGCGTGACGTCATGGCTCCGCCCCTCGTGACATCATGGCCCGTCCCCTTAATGCAAGTCTATGGCAGGGGGCGTGCCGAACGCCACGCCCCCTCCCATAGACTTGTATTGAAAGGGGCGGGCCGTGACATCACGAGGGGCGGAGCCGTGACGTATTGATGCTCCGGCCCCTGTATTGCCCGTCATTACGTGCAGAACGAGCTCGCTCTGTGCTGTAATGATAGCACAGTGCCGCAGCGGGGATCCCCATCAGCGGGACTGCGGCGATCTGACATCTTATCCCCTCCCTATCCTTTGGATAGGGGATAAGATGTCTAGGGGCGGAGTACCCCTTTAAAAGGCAAACAGTCATCCTGTTAACTCACACTAAACCCAATACACTGGGTTATAGTACAAGTGAACAGGAGACTAACTTCTGTACCTTTGGTCCAGTGCCTCGGAAGTTCTGCTTCTTTCTTCGGCGAATTGTGCATTGGAGGCGGGCCCGCCATGTGAATTTTAATATTTATGCTCCGGGCTGCAGGTACGCATGTTAGTCAGTGACCATGAATCTGTCTCCTGTTCACCTGCACTATAACCCAGTGTATTGGGTTTAGTGTGGGTGAACGGGATGACAGTTTCCCTTTAACAAAGTTCTAGAAAAAATAGGTTTGCAAATTATTCAATTTACCCAATAAATTAATATTAAGTTGCCTATTTTAATCGCAATACAGAATTTCTTCACAGTGATCTTTTCAGTAAAAAAAACTGTATCACCACTAGCCAGTTGTGACTTTAAACTAAACTATGGCAAAATATTGGAAAGTGGACATAAAAATACTACAATAGGTGCCAAAAACTAAATCTGTATATCATAACGCTGAAGTCACTAAGTATGTTTTTTGTCTGCCAATTTTCTCATAACTCATGTACAAAATAAATAAAATAAAAAAATGTATGTACCACTAAGAATTCTAGTAAAAAGCAGCATTAAAAACATTGGTAGTTTTTTTGCTTTTAAAAAATAAAAGTGTGCGATTGAAGGCGGTCTTTACTAATATCCTTTTTTTTTATCCACTGGTCTTTAAAGTGAATCAAGCGTCAGCATAAAAAAGGATGCTAGAATAAGAGATCAAATTCATTCTATTTATTAGCATTGCAAGAGAATAGCAGCTTACCTAGGACTGAATCCTTTAGATTTTCAAAGAACAAATTAAAATATGAATCTAGATTTACCTTGAATTTTCAGAGGTCAAACAAACACAAGTTGACAAAATCTTAAAATTCCTGTGCAAGGTAAGAGCAATTTCAGGATGTATTTAGTTCAATGTCCTGACTAATCTTCTATAATGGAATATGTAGCTCTTACATTTAAAAAAAATCACTCCGTCTGTCATGTTCGCAAAGAGCCAAAGTGATGTATCATTTAAGTTTCTCCCCATGCATTATTTTCAATGTAAAAGCAGCCTCTTCCATTATAAAGGTTGTTGTTTACTAGATTGGTCAGGTCACTGAGCCGAATATATACTTGTCAGCATATATTTTTTATACTAAAGACAATTTTTATTTTGAATGTCTTCAATATAACCTATCCAAGGTTAGAAGCAGAGGTGCACTGTATCGTTAAATGGAATATTTGTGGTGTTGGAAGATAAAAATAAGAAGGAACAATTTTCATGTTGTTCCAATAAAAATAAAAAAAATCCTCATGTCAGATGCTTGAAAACTAAAGTGCCTGATGTGAACTGCAAGTTTAATAAGGACAGAAATATTCTAGTATTCCACTTGCATTTACCACTACAGGCAATGGTCCAATGCAATGAGCATTTACACTGTATGGTTTGCATTAACATGGCTAGCCAAATATTTGTAAAGAACTTAGAAACCTAGCTTATGGTGATACGAATTGATTATATACTAATGATATGAATACTAATACTAATGAAATATAAAAGAAGTGCTAGGAAAAGAGATGTGCCCTTTGTCATAGGCTCTCCTCAGGTGGACGGACTTGGCAGCAACTCATTCATCCCAGCAATCAATGAGGGTCTAAACCTGGACCCACACCTTTAACCTCTTAAGGACACAGGGCGTAATGATACGCCCTGCATTCCGAGCCCTTAAGGACGCAGGGCGTATCCATACGCCCGTGGGAATTCCGGTCCCCACCGCTAGCCGGTTGGGGACCGGAGCCGGATGCCTGCTGAAATCGTTCAGCAGGCATCCCGGCATATCGCCCAGGGGGGTCATTATGCCCCCCCATGTCGGCGATCTCCGCAGATCGCTGGACAATTCAGTCCAGCGATCTGCGGCGATTCCGGGTCAATCGGGTCTCCAGTGACCCGGTATTACTGGCTGTTCGGGGCCGTCTCTGACGGCCCCGAACAGCCAGAGCCTGCAGGGGTGAGGTGGCACTGGTGCCACCTCACGATCGCCCTGATTCGTCGGCCGGATTACCGGCCGACCAATCAGGGCCCCTGCTGCGGGTGTCACTCCCGCACCCGCTCCGCCCCTCTTCCGGAGGGCGTGAGCGGGAAGACGACCCCGGGTGCTGGGGACCCCGATCCCCGGCGTCCATGTTGGGATCGGGGCCCCAGGGGCGGCGGCGAGGGACAGTCCTGCTACGGAGCAGCAGCAGGAGGCGAGTTACAGCCTCCTGCTGTTGCTTAGCAACAGCTCCCAGCATGCAAAAAGGGCATGCTGGGAGCTGTAGTTATGCAACAGCAGGAGGCAGACCACCACAACTCCCAGCATTCCCTTATGGGCATGCTGGGACTTATGGTTTTGCAACAGCTGGAGGCACATTTTTTCTATGGAAAAGTGTACCTTCAGCTGTTGTATAACTACAACTCCCAGCTTGCACAAACAGCTAAAGTGCATGCTGGGAGTTGTAGTGGTGCATCTGCTGGTTGCATAACTACAACTCCCAGCATGCCCGTTGGCTGTCGGTGACTGCTGAGAGTTGTAGTTTTGCAACAGCTGAAGGCACACTGGTTGTGAAACCCTTTTTTTTTTTTTTTTTACCTAACTCAGTGTTTCACGACCGGTGTGCCTCCAGCTGTTGCAAACTACAACTCCCAGCAGTCACCTTACACCATGCACCGTACATGCTGGGAGTTGTAGTTTTGCAACAGCTGGAGGCACACTGGTTTTGAAACACTGAGTAAGGTCACAAACTCAGTGATACATAACCAGTCTGCCTACAGCTGTTGCAAAACTAAAACTCTCAGCATGTACAGTGTCAGCGCATGCTGGGAGTTGTAGTTTTGCAACAGCTGGATGTCCCCCCCAATGTGAATGTACAGGGTACACTCACATGGGCGGAGGATTACAGTAAGTATCTGGCTGCAAGTTTGAGCTGCAGCAAATTTTCTGCAACAGCTCAAACTGCCAGCGAGAAACTACTGTGAACCCCCGCCCGTGCGACTGTACCCTAAAAACACTACACTACCACAAAAAATAAAATAAAAAAGAAAAAACACTACATATACACATACCCCTACACAGACTCCCTCCCCTCCCCAATAAAAATGGATCATAAAAGTGACGAGTGTTTACTTGTGGAAGACACCAGAGGGCTTCAAAGTTCAGCAGCAATTTTCCAATTTTTCACAAAATTTTCAAACTCACTATTTTCAGGGACCAGTTCAGGTTTGAAGTGGATTTGAAGGGTCTTCTTATTAGAAATACCCCACAAAAGACCCCATTATAAAAACTGCACCCCCCAAAGTATTCAAAATGACATTCAGTCATCATTTTAACCCTTTAGGTGTTTCAGAGGAATAGAAGCAAAGTGAAGGAGAAAATTCACAATCTTCATTTTTTACACTCGCATGTTCTTGTAGACCCAATTTTTTAATTTTTACAAGGGGTAAAAGGAGAAAATGTATACTTATATTTGTAGCCTGATTTCTCTCGAGTAAGCACATACCTCATATGTCTATGTAAAGTGTTCGGCGGGCGCAGTAGAGGGCTCAGAAGGGAAAGAGCGATAAGGGGATTTTGGAGAGTACGTTTTTCTGAAATGGTTTTTGGGGGGCATGTTGCATTTAGGAAGCCCCTATGGTGCCAGAACAGCAAAAAACCCTCACATGGCATACCATTTTGGAAACTAGACCCCTTGAGGAACATAACAAGGAATAAAGTGAGCCTTAATACCCCACAGGTGTTTCACGACTTTTGCATATGTAAAAAAAAAAAATATTTTTTTTCACTAAAATGTGTGTTTCCCCCCAAATTTCACATTTTTCCAAGGGTTAATAGCAGGAAATACCCCCAATATTTGTAACCCCTTCTCTTCTGAGTATGGAGGTACCCCATAAGTTGACCTGAAGTGCACTATGGGCGAACTACAATGCTCAGAAGAGAAGGAGTCATATTTGGCTTTTTGAGAGCAAATTTTGCTCGGGGGGCATGTCACATTTAGGAAGCCCCTATGGTGCCAGAACAGCAAAAAAATAAACACATGGCATACCATTTTGGAAACTAGACCCCTTGAGGAATGTAATAAGGAATAAATTGAGCCTTATTACCCCACAGGTGTTTCAGGACTTTTGCATATGTAAAAAAATTAATAAAAATTTTCCACTAAAATGTGTGTTTCCCCCCTAATTTCACCTTTTTGCAAGGGTTAATAGCAGAAAATACCCCCCAAAATTTGTAACCCCATCTCTTCTGAGTATGGAGGTACCCCATAAGTTGACCTGAAGTGCACTATGGGCGAACTACAATGCTCAGAAGAGAAGGAGTCATATTTGGCTTTTTGAGAGCAAATTTTGCTCGGGGAGCATGTCGCATTTAGGAAGCCCCTAAGGTGCCAGAACAGCAAAAAAAAAAAAAAAAAAAACACATGGCATACCATTTTGGAAACTAGACCCCTTGAGGAACGTAACAAGGAGTACAGTGAGCATTTGCCCCCCACTGGTGTCTGACAGATCTTTGGAACAGTGGGCTGTACAAGTTTTCATTTTCACGGACCACTGTTCCAAAGATCCGTCAGACACCTGTGGGGGGTAAATTCTCACTGCACCCCTCATTACATTCCGTGAGGGGTGTCGTTTCCGAAATGGGGTCACATGTGGGGTTTTGATTTTTTTGCGTTTGTCAAAACCGCTGTAACAATCAGCCACCCCTGTGCAAATCACCTCAAATGTACATGGTGCGCTCTCCCTTCTGGGCCTTGTTGTGCGCCCCCAGAGCCCTTTGCGCTCACATATGGGGTATCTCTGTAGTCGGGAGAAATTGCGTTACAAATTTTGGGGGGCTTTTTTCCCTTTTACCTCTTGTGAAAATGTAAAGTATAGGGCAACATCAGCATGTTAGTGTAAAAAATAAAAAATGTTTACACTAACATTCTGGTGTAGACCCCAACATTTCCTTTTCATGAAGGGTTAAAGAAAAAGCCCCCCAAACCTTGTAACGTAATTTCTCCCGAGTACAGCGATACCCCATATGTGACCCTAAACTGTTGCCCTGAAATACGACAGGGCTCCAAAGTGAGAGCGCCATGTGCATTTGAGGCCTAAATTAGGGTTTTGCATAGGGGTGGACATAGGGGTATTCTACACCAGTGATTGCCAACAGGGTGCCTCCAGCTGTTGCAAAACTCCCAGCATGCGTGGACAGTCCACGGCTGTCCGGCAATACTGGGAGTTGTTGTTTTTCAACAGCTGGAGGCTCTGCTTTGGAAACAGTGGTGTACCGGACGTTCTTATTGGGGGAGGGGGGCTGTGTAGGGGTATGTGTATATGTAGTGTTTTTAACTTTTTATTTTATTTTGTGTTAGTGTAGTGTAGTGTTTTTAGGGTACAGTCACATGGGCGGGGGATTACAGCGAGTTTCCCAGCGCCCACTGTAAAAGCCTCGCCCATGTCAATGTACCCTGTACATTCACGGGGGTGGCGGGGGTTTGCACCAGCTGTTGCAAAACCACAACTCCCAGCATGCATGGTCTGTTAGTGCATGCTGGGAGTCATAGTTTTGCAACAGCTGGAGGCACACAGGTTAGGAAACACTGAGTTAGAAACAGACAATGTTTCCCAACCAGTGTGTCTCCAGTTGTTGCAAAACTACAACTCCCAGCATGCCCAGACAGCTGAAGGGCATGCTGGGAGTTGTAGTTCGGCAACATCTGAAGGGCCAGATATTGCTGAACTAAAACTCCCAGCATGCCTGGACAGTCAGTGCATACTGGGAGTTGTAGTTTTGCAACAGCTGGAAGAGCACAGATTGGAGACCATTATACAATGGTCTCCAAACTGGGGCCCTCCAGATGTTGCAAAACTACAACTCCCAGCATGCCCACACAGCCAAAGGCTGTCTAGGCATGCTGGGAGTTGTAGTTTTCAGACTCCTAGAAGCAGCAGTGAAGATCTTCACTGCTGCCTCTGAGGACTACATACTTACCCGTCGCTGCTCGTCCACGTGGCCGGTCCTGCCGCTGCTCCTCTGTCCCGCCGCTGCTCCAGGTAAGTCCGCCGGTCCCCACGTGTTCCCCCCGAATGCCGCAGGTCCCCGCGAGCCCCTGCAGCTTTCGTCCCCCGTTCTGCTCGACTTCCAGGGGCGGGCAGTGCGGGGGATCTCAACTTTCACCCCAGATCACTGTGATTGGTCCACAGGGACCAATCACAGTGATCGCTGACCAGGACCATCAATGGATGGTCCTGGGGGTGAAGCAGAAGTTGTCCCCTGCTGGAAACAGCGGGACTTCTGCCAGTTAACCCGTGCGATGCTGCGCATCGCCGGGTTAACTGAATGTCATTTATAAACGCCGGGATGCGCGAACGCACTGCACAACCCGGCGTTTATATATGACATTCTGCGGGAAGGGGTTAAAAACTATTGACATATCACTAGCTTTAATGAAAACATTTTTTAAAAAAGGACAGTAACTCTTTAAATCTTACATACAGGTCAGAAACAAGACAAGCTAAATTTAACAATACCTGTATGCATTAGGAATATGTTCTGGAGGAATCATAACACGTTCAGTTTTTAGCACATGATGAACCAGTTCAGACAAATGGTAGCTTTTACAGCGGATTAACTCCTTGGCAGAAATCTCAATATCACAAATTATTCGACCACATGCTGCATTTCTTTCAGCAAAACCACTGCGACCCTATAGGTTATAAACAAAAAGAATTAGTTTAAAAAAAAAAAAAAAACTATGTGGTGTTTTTTTTATTTTTTTGTATTACCCTACCGAAGAACTTTAATAAATTTGAGCAAAAAGTATAGTTGCTACATTAGACTCATATTTATTATTTTTGAAACACATTGAGGACATAGGGTTGCATAATATTAATATGAAAAATAGAACTCATCTAAAACTGTCTGAAAAATTTGCCTTTAAGTAATATGGATTAAACTTACCCCAAGTTTTGGCATAGTTGATCGTCTAAGTCGACCAATTTTGGACCAAAAAGGAACTTTACATAAATTAATCCTTTGGAGCAGAACTTCAAGATCAAAGCCATAAATATCATGACCCTTAGGGGGAAAAAAAAAATTACAAAAAGTAGTTTGGGAGTGTGTATCAGTAAAAACTGGCACAAGAAATTTGGTTTGAAAAAATACAAAAAAAACAACAATGCCTTAAATTAAAACTGCTCCCCAAACATTTAAAAAAGATAAACATAACACCAGAGGTCTGTAGTTACTGCACTCATTTCATGAAAGAGGACCATCAGTATTTTTGAAAAATCTATTTTAGAAAATACATGTATTTCTTTTAAAACAGCAACTCTGTACTGCGGCACTCCTCTGTGTTACCATCCCCCTTGTTACACAATATGGCTTTCTAAGCAGTGTGGGACACATCCCAACTGGCAACTCTTAATTATCAATTTATTACTAAACATCTGGTAGGAATAACTGAGGAACGGCAAAGCACAGAATTCTAAGCAGAAGGCTCCAGAATTTTTACTTCTAATATTTCCTAAAATATAATGCATAGCCATCAATAATGATGGTGCAGTGCCCCGCGGTGCTACCGCCGAAGTATTTTCGGTAGCGGACGCCTGATGGAATTTCGCAGGCAGAGATTCCGCAGTGTGAACGCACCCTTAAACTGATAAAAACTGAACAGGCTGCACAAGATTTAGTGTACTCGTACACAAGACAAGTGATGAACAATACCTTTGAACAAACATTTAACAATAACTGAAGTATTTAAAATATACGCACCACAATAACATCTGGATCAATTTTGTGTATTTTTGCAAGGAAAAAACCCAGAAGAGTCCTTTCAGTTAGGGCAATTTCAAGATTAACATTCTGATCAAAAAAAGAAACAAGAAGATGAATGCAAAAAGGTGTTCAATGCACAGATAGGTCAATTTTACAAAATACCAAATTACATACACCAGTGTATAGAAGCAGAAGAATCTGAGCTCTGTAAAAATCAAGGTGCTTCAGTGTGCCCAACTATTTCCATGACTCCCATAGAAGTGGAGACCATGATATAGAGTGGGACATGTACCCATCAGAAACTTATGGCACAATGGACATACCAGAAATTTCTGAGGTTGGAAGGCCTCTCTCTACTCTTCTACTGTCCAGTATGCTCAGGACACAAATACTATCACTGGTAACAGGTGTATTGAATATGCTGTAGGGGAATTTACCTTTCGTTTGAGAGCTTCTTTATGGTCATATGGAAAAATGCAGTCACTGGGCGTAGTAAGGACACAGAAATGAGATTGGAATGGAGGCTGTGGAGGTGCCTTATCCACAGGAAACTTGTGGTGAACTAGCGCAGCCAATGCAACAATCTGAAATAAAGGGTATGCAAAGAAATTACAAAATATAGACATAATACTACAGTCCCATACGGTACTAAAATGAGGGCTACTGGGCATAAATGCTAGATCTCTGCCTACTTGTGTGGTGGGTTTGCCGGATGGCACTACCTTGGTGACTAGATTGCCCATTGCTGGCCCGTCACGCCTCCGCCCACGTGCAACGTCACGCTCCGCCCCTCAATGCAAGCCTACGAGAGGGGGCGTGATATTTGTCACGCCCCATCCCGCAGGCTTGCATTGAGGGGCGGAGCGTGACGTCACACAGGGGTGGAGGCGTGATGTCACACGCCGACGGCCTTGCGGTCGTAGGTAATCAAACCCGGAGCGACTGATTACAAACGGGGTGTCGCGTGCAAGTTCCCAGGGGTCCCCAGTGGCGGGACTCCCATGATTAGGCATCTTATCCCCTACCTTTTGGATAGGGGATAAGATGTGTAAGCACCGGAGAACCCCTTTAAATAGAACTATCACTCTAAGATATATACTTTACTAATATAGTGTTATCACAAATTGTAATGGCTTCAGCATGCTTTTGCATGAATCATATATTGTGTCCAGCTCTACTGCTCCTCCATCTCTCCCGAGACCACACATCATCCTCTGCTGTCTTAAGAGGCATAGCTAGATCATGTCTCTGCGCTCAAGCCCTGCCCCAAGTGATGTCATCACATCTGACCAGCTCCTACAGCAGTGTTTCCCAACCAGGGTGCCTCAAGCTGTTGCAAAACTAAAACTCCCAGCATTCCCGGACATCCACCGGCTGTCCAGGCATGCTGGGAGTTGTAGTTTTACAATAGCTGGAGGCACCCTGGTCGGGAAACGCTGTCCTACAGCCTACATTACCATCTACTGGTCAAATGTGTATACATTTATTGGTACATTCAGGGAGAATAAGGGCTCAGCTGGTAAAACATTTGTGTTATTTGTAAATCATTTATTTGTAGAGATGTCTAATCTTCATACCTCATTTTGATGGGTCTTTGCATTCTGAACGGTCTTCATGCTGAGAGAGAGGACAACAACTGGAGGTGCTGGCATGTGTTTAACAACATTCACCAGATCAGGCTTAGTCACAATAGCTTCAACTTTGCACCAGCTTATAGGCTGGCTGTTTAGTTCTACAAGGAAAGATATAAATGGTGCTTAACATCATGCAACAATGCACAAATGTATGATTTTATTTCATCTTCATTTGTCATTGTCTGAAAACCACTGGGGGACACAGAGACTGTGGGTATGTGCTGCTGCCACTAGGAGGCTTGACACTAGGCAACAAAAGAAAAATTCATCCCCTCCGCGCAGGATATACCCCGCCTATCGACTCTGAGCTATCAGTTAAGTCCCAAAGAAGTAGGAGAGGACGGACAGGAAAAACAGTAAACAGTAATTGTTCGAGAAAACCACAGTAAAAAATTAACCGAACCAACGCTCGGAAAGGTAACGGGACAAAGGACTCCAGAACAATGGGTGGGTGCTGTGTTCCCCAATGGATCCTCCGAGAAAGATGTTATGGCAAGTATAAAAATCTACTTTTCTTGTTCGGCTCCATTGGGAGACACAGATACCATGGGATGTACCAAAGTAGTATCCACAGTGGGAAAAAACTCAAGTAACTCAGGTGGAAGGCTGGTTCACAGCCGCCTGCAACACCTTGCGACCCAAACCAGCATCAGCGGATGCCAAGGTATGCACCTGGTAAAATTTCGTAAACGTGTGCAAGGACGACCAGGTGGCCGCTTTAAAGATTTGCAAGGATGACAAGGTGGCAGCTTTACAGATTTGCAAGGCCGAAGCCCTGTTGCGGAGAGCCCAGGAAGCCCCGACGGAATGAGTGGAATGAGCTGAGACCCTGAAGGGATGAGTCTTCCCCTTGCAGCGGCAAGCATCAGAGATGGCAGACCTGATCCACCGCAAAATGGTCGCCTTCAAAGCAGGGAGTCCCTTACAACGACACTCCGCAAGCACAAAGAAAGTCACAATGGAGAAAGGAAGAGGTGACTGAAAAGGTAAATCTGAACGGCCATACCACATCAAGACCATGAAGCAAACATTGCCTGGGATGGGATTGAGCTGGACAAAAGGACAGAAGGACGATATCCTCGTTGAGGTGAAAGGCGGAGACCACCTTAGGCAAAAAGGACGGAACCGGACGGAAAACAACCTTGTCCTGGTGTAAAACCAGATAAAGAGAACGGCAGGAGAGAGCGGGCAGCTACGAAACTCTCCTAATGGAAGTGACCGCAATGAGGAAGGCCACGTTACAGGAAAGGGATATGCAGAGAAACATCCCGAGAGGTTCGAAGGGAATACCCTCAAGGCACGAATAACTAGATTCAGATCCCATGGGGGAGTAGGGGATCTGTAAGGTGGAGTCGTATGAGTAACACCCTGCAGAAAAGTCCGGATGTGAAAATCGGACACCAGGGGACGCTAAAAAGAGAATGGAAAGAGCCGACACCTGACCCTTAAAGGGGTTATCCAGGAAAAAACTTTTTTATATTTATCAGCTGGCTCCAGAAAGTTACAGATTTGTAAATTACTTCTATTAAAAAAATCTTAATCCTTTCAGTACTTATGAGCTTCTGAAGTTAAGGTTGTTCTTTTCTGTATAAGTGCTCTCTGATGACACGTGTCTTGGGAAACGCCCAGTTTAGAAGCAAATCCTCATAGCAAACCTCTTCTACACTGGGCGTTTCCCGAGACACGTGTCATCAGAGAGCATTTAGACAGAAAAGAACAACCTTAAGTTCAGAAGCTCATGCATACTGAAAGGATTAAGATTTTTTAATAGAAGTAATTTACAAATCTGTTTAACTTTCTGGAACCAGTTGATATATAAAAAAAAAAGTTTTTTCTTGGAATACCCCTTTAACCCCTTAAGGACTCAGGGTTTTTCCACTTTCATTTTTTCCTCCTTACCTTTTAAAAATCATAACCCTCTCAATTTTCCACCTAAAAATCCATATTATGGCTTATTTTTTGCGTCACCAATTCTACTTTCCAGTGACATTAGTCATTTTACCCAAAAATTCATGGCGAAACGGAAAATCATTATGCGACAAAATCGATGAAAAAAAGTCATTTTGTAACTTTTGGGGGCTTCCGCTTCTACGCAGTGCATATTTTGGTAAAAATTACACCTTATTACTCTGTAGGTCCATACGGTTAAAATGATACCCTACTTATATAGGTTTAATTTTGTCGTACTTCTGGAAAAAATCATAACTACATGCAGGAAAATTTATACGTTTAAAAATGTCATCTTCTGACCCCTATAACTTTTTTTATTTTTCCACGTACAGGGCGGTATGAGGGCAAATTTTTTGCGCTGTGATCTGAAGTTTTTAACGGTACGATTTTTGTTTTGATCAAACTTTTTATTAATTTTTAATGGTATAAAAAGTGACCAAAATACGCTTTTTTGGACTTTGAATTTTTTTTGCGCGTATGCCATTGACCATGCAGTTTAATTAATGATATATTTTTATAGTTCGGACATTTACGCACGCGGCGATACCACGTTTATTTTTTTTTATTTACACTGTTTTATTTTTTTTTATGGGAAAAGGGGGGGGGATTCAAACTTTTATTAGGGAAGGGGTTAAATGACCTTTATTTACACTTTTTTAAAACTTTTTTTTTTTGCAGTGTTATAGGTCCCATAGGGACCTATAACACTGCACACACTGATCTCCTATGCTGATCACTGGCGTGTATTAACACGCCTGTGATCAGTGTTATCGGCACTTGACTGCTCCTGCCTGGATCTCAGGCACAGAGCAGTCATTCGTCGATCGGACACCGAGGAGGCAGGTAAGGGCCCTCCCTGTGTCCTGTAAGCTGTTCGGGATGCCGCGATTTCACCACGGCGGTCCCGAACAGCCCTACTGACTAGCCGGGATACTTTCACTTTCTCTTTTCAAAGCTGACCGCCGCTTCTAAAGGGTTAATACCACACATTGCCGCGATCGGCGATGTGTGGTATTAGCCGCGGGTCCCGGCCGTTGATGAGCGCCGGGAGCGACACGATGCGAAGCCGGATGGCAGCGCGACCCCGCTTCATATCGCGGGAGCCGGCGCAGGACGTAAATATACGTCCTGCGTTGTTAAGGGGTTAAGGGAACTTAGAGCCAAGCGTGGTTCCAGCCCAGACTGTGAAAAGGAAAGGAGTCAATGGAAGGAGAACAACTGGGAAGAAGGAGTGAGATTCACACCATCGAAAGTAGGACCACCAAGTACAGTGATAAATCTTCACAGAGGAAGGCTTGTGCGCCTTGATCACTGTGCGGGTCACTTGGGGAGAGAACCCCCTGGCCCTTAGAACCACAGTCTCCACCGCCAAGCTGTCAAATGCAGTGACAGTAATTTGGAGTGGCAAAGGGGACCCTGAGAGAGCAGGTCGGGACAAACTTGGAGGCGCAGGGGTAGGTCGTACACTAGTCGAACCACGCTCGTCTGGGCCAGTCTGGAGTCACAAGAATGGCGGGGACACCCTCCGCTTTGAGATTCCTCAGGACCCGGAGAGGAAGAGGAGGAAAGAGATAGGGAAGGACGAAGTGCGACCAGGGAATCACTAGGGCGTCTACAGCTAGGGCCAGAGGATCTAGCGACTTTGCGACAAAGCAAGGAACTTTCTGTTTGTGGCGGAACGCAAAGAGGTCCACGTCCGGAGTGCCCCAGAGGTTGCAGATCTCTTTCTAGGAGACTTGTCCTACCGGGACAGAAGAGAAATTTGAAGAAGTCGACAATGGAACTGGGCGAATTGAACGACTTCCATGGCCGCCACCATCCGACCCAGGACTTCCATGCAGAACTGAATGGAAACTGGAACATTACACCAGAGAAGATGAACTCCTGATGATAGAGCACGGCGCTTGTCCGGCAGAAGCCGAATCCTGGCGTTCGCCATGTCGAATTGGAGTCCCAAGAAGATCAGAGACTGGGTAGGAATCAGGTTGGACTTGTCCTGGTTGACCACCCAGCCGAAACGGGACAATGTCTGAAGAGTGAGACGGAGAGTCTCTTGATTCTTGGTTGGAGCCTTGACCAGGAGGTCATCCAAGTAGGGGATAACGGACACACCACAGGCTCGCAGGATGGCAATCACTGCTGCCAGGACCTTGGTGAAGACCCTTGGGGCTGTGGTAGGCCAAAAGGAAGGGCCACAAAATGAAAATGGCCCTCCAGAACTGTGAAGCGGAGATAGCACTGATGTGCCGGAAAAATGGGGATGTGAAGGTAAGACTCTCGGATATCAACCAAGGAAAAAACTCCCCCTGATCAATGGATGACACTACAGAACGGAGAGACTCCATACGGAAATGACGCAGGAGTAGATAACGATTGAGAAGCTTCAGATCCAGGATCGGGCAGTGGGGCCCCCTTTCTTGGGGACGATGAACAGGTTGGTATAGAACTGAAAAAAACGCTTCTTGGGAGGAACTGGGATGATCACTACCTGAGCGAGAAGGGTCCGGAGCGAGAAGGGTCCGGAGCGAGAAGGGTCCGAAGCGCAACCCGAAAGGCCACCGCTAAAGAAGGAGAGTGAGGAGGGCGGGATCGAAAAAAGCGATCCCTTGGGAAGGAAGCGAACTCGATCAGATAGCCGTCGGAAACAACATCGCGGACCCAAGAGTCCTGCAAATGGGCAGACCAAACGTCCCAGAACAGGGACAGACGACCTCCCAGGGACAGACGACCTCCTTCGAGTGTTCGGGTGGGGGCATCCCTTCAGGCGGAGGGAGGCCTTAAAATATCCGGAACGGTTATCTGACTTCCAGGAGGGACGAGCCTTGAAGAAAGGGGTCTTCTTATCCTGTGAGGGCGCCTGTCTGGCTGCCTGAGCCAAAGGACCAAAAGGACCGGAAGGAGGTTGATTTCCTGCGGGAATTGGAACAGCGAGACTTGTTCTGCAGTAATAAGGAGCTCTTACCTCCAGTAGCCTCAGAAATATTTTTATCCAGGCGTTTCCCGATAAGTCTGGTCCCAGAGAAGGGAAGCTCAGTGAGAGATTTCTTGGAAGCGGCATCTGCGACGAATCGCCACCAGGTTACCTGTTGCAAAAGCCATACAATGGGCAGACTGCAGAGAAGAAGAGCACAAGTAGTCCCCAGCATTGGTGAGTTAAAGTGCAAGATAACCAAATCTTCGGAAGGGGCCCCAGACAAAGGGAAGCCCAGACAGAAAGGGCTTTAGACACCCAAGCAGAGGTGAAGGCATGAAGCAAAGCTGAACCCACTGCTTCAAAGGAGAGTTTGGCCAGATTTTCAATCCTCTTGTCTGCCGGGTGCTTAACCCCTTGAGAACCAAGGACGTACCGGTACTCTCCCAAGTCCTCTCCATTACTATAACACAGGAGCCACGGCGTATCCCCGTGTCATAGCGGGTCGAGCCCTGCCTCTAACAACGGC